>NC_136505.1:84405148-84417648 GCF_053919585.1 Euprymna scolopes | reverse complement strand
TAGTAATTTTAGCCCACTCTTCCTGACAATAATCCTCCAATTGAATAAGATTCTTAGGCTTCCTTTGCATTACCCTCAATTTTAATGTTCTCCATAAATTTTCAATTGGATTAAGGTCTGGGCTTTGTGATGGCCACTCCAAAACATTAATATGATTGTCCTCAAGCCATTTCTTAGTCAGTTTAGCCGAATGCTTTGGGTCATTATCTTGCATGAACCACCAACGACGACCAAGTGAGAGCTCTTTAGCAGAGTCTTTCAGGTTTTCATCCAATATTTTAACATAATCTTCCTTTTTTTATGCTACCTGTGACCTTAACAAGTCGCCCTGGTCCAGAGGCAGCAAATGATCCCCAAACCATCAAACTGCCTCCACCGTGCTTCAATGTGGGTATGGTGTTCTTAGGCAGGAAAGCTTCGCCAGATTTTCTGTAAATAAAAGACACTTTATTATGGCCAAATAACTCTATTTTCGTTTCGTCAGTCCATAGAACACGTTTCCAGAATGCAACATCTTTATCAATATGACGTTTTGCAAAGGCTAGCCTTGTTTCAGGTGCATAGGCTTCAATAAGGGAGTCTTTCTCGGACGACATGCTTTTAAACCAGCTCTCTTCAAAACTCTACCAACTGTATGTCGAGATACATTCACTCCAGAGGTGCTCTGTTCATCAACAATCTCCCCAACAGAGATCCTTGGGTTTTGTTTTACTTGTCGAACAATTTTCCGTTCATCTCTTGGGGAAAGAATCCTTTTTCTCCCTCTACCCTCTAAACTCATAACGTGGCCTTGCGATTTGAACTTGTTTATTATGGCTCTAACAGTGGATTTGGGAAGGTTTAGCTTCTTTGAAATCTTATCATACCCCTCCCCATTGGTATGGCATGCTACAACAAGCTTCCTGACGTCTTCGTTGTGTTCCTTAGTTTTAACCATGGCGATTAAAAATTATAATTTAGTCACTTATAATAGTTTAAATAAATCGCTATCTAAAAATTATCTGAAAAAAATTATTCACTGAATTAGCGTTAAACAAGCATAATATGGCTTTAAAAAAGTTCAGAAAGCACGTAAACCGGAAATTGATTGATATTATACTGATACTAAAAGAAAAACAAAGCCGTGCCAATAATTTTGAACAAGGGTTTTTTGCAATTATGTTTGTTGTTCCTTTGTTATTTATTTTTTCTAAAATCCGATTGCTGCATCGGAAAGGCCAGTTAAAAATACATAATATACTTTGTTATTTTCTTTAATTTAATCCCTTTTTTAGAATTTATTAGACAAAATTTAACTTTTATTTTACCGTGCCAATAAATATGATCATCACTGTATATGTGTGTGTGTGTGTGTGTGTGTGAGAGAGAGAGAGAGAGAGTAATGGAAGTATCTCTATAGTCTGTTTGATAGTAGTCGCAATTATGATATTTAGTGTTTTGTTTTAGTTGATTTATTTATTTTATATATATATATATATATATATATATATATATATATATATATATAAAACAAGAGCAAAAACAAACGAAAACTAATAAGTAGACAAACCTAGGAGCAATGATCAAACACACCAAGCTAGCACCTAAAAGATAAGTAAAGTTACTTAAATTAAGTAAACAAATAAATTAAATTACGATAGTCATTTAACTTGAAATACTCAATATATACAAATATCGTTAACTTACTAGTCCTAACCGTTTAATATGGACAAAAATAAATAAATAAATAAATAAATAATAAAGAATTAAATAGAAAAAAAGTTTCATCTATAACCACTTGTAGTGTTATTAAAATAAATAAAAAAACAATTTCCAACGGAAAGTCACTCCAGTGCCCTCTTTTCCCACCTACTTCCTATTCCTGACAACCACCCCCTAACCTAAACACCCCAACAGTCGGCTAAGACCACGCCTTCCTGCACACACCCTCCCCTCCCCTTTCGCATCCTCATTCTACTTCTCCCCTTCAAAAGTTAACCCGTGCAAGCCTGTTAGCGACTTGTGTGACCTAGATACACCAGGTCATTCCACTGAACAAGCAAGGACGTAAATAAATTAAACAAATAAATGAATAATACATAGCAGTAGAAAAAAATAAAGACAACGAAATAGACATATACAAAATATAAAATAGCTTACGCAAAAGCAACAAATTATAAACTAAAATATATATATATATATATATATATATATATATATATATACAAAATAATTTATAAAAAAGGGAACAGAAAAATGTTAATTGCCTAAAACACGTCATACATATAAATCCCTCCTTACAATTGCTCCGAAGCACCACACAGCCATTCAATTCATTTTCCACTCCATCATCTAGCATGTTTTGAATCGATCTGTCATGTCCACCATTCGAAAGGGGAATTTTTTCCTGAAATATATTATGGACATTGTAACAAGTAAGACATTTGTATTTAATACAACTGAATAAAGATATGTATATATAAACATATATGTATGGACTTATTGATTTCTAAATCGCCACTTGTTTTCGTCTTCTCTCACCAACACCGACTATATCTCATTTCTCGCATTGTGATAGCCTTCTAAATCTATACTACACACACACACACATATATATATATATATATATATTATCATATCATATCATATGGTAAAGTGGTAGTTATTGTCATTTAGAGTTGGTTTAAAGCTTCACCGCTCCCTCATTTTTGACTTAATTTAAAACAATTTTAACAGTATATAGATCACCCTCTCAGCTATATTGTGAAAAAATTTTCTATTTTCGTTCAGTAAAACAAATGAATGATAAATTTTCTAGTGTTCAAAATCGTAAAAATATGTAAGGAGGTAAGCGACGCTTTTTATGACTGGTTTCCATGACAATAACGTCGTTTCAGTCACTACTGTTGCAACTAATTGACTGTTGTAGCTAAAAGAGAAGTAACAAGTGAAACAGAGTGAATGGAAGAATAAAAGGGAGATAATTGGGGGATTTTATTGAAAGCAGACGAGTTTCGTACATTGTTAATACATGTGTTTATGGGGCAAAAAAATAACACTGAAATTAAACAAAGAACAAGTGAATTTATTGATAGCCTGGAAAATCCAAGATTACTATAGAAAAATGCGAGCACGAAAAGTAATATAGTTAAGCTTAACCAAGGAAAAGTAACGTACTAGTAGTAAAAGCTGGAAAAGAAAAGGACAAGATACTCTACTAAAAATATTATCAGTTTATATATTATTAAATATTACAACATTAACACTTTTTTAATCGAATTATATATTATATTTTTATATTAAAATTATATAAAATATTATACAACTATAAAATTAAAATTATATATTATATTTTTAAGTTAATTATACATTATGTATAGAATATGATAATATCCAATTATATATTATATAATCAATTCCTGATGCTGCAATATTTCAAGTTATAAACTTGTTATATTTTTACTAGAATATCTCGTCCTTTTCTTTTCCAGTTTTAACAACTAGTCCTTTGCATTTCCATGTTTAAGCTTATTCATGTGGCTTTTCACGCTCGCATTTTTCTATTGTAATATATATATATATATATATATATATATATATATATATATATATATATATATATATATATATACATATATATTATTTGTAACATATTGAAAATATTTTAAATACTATGACAACCTTGCCCGATATAGATGAGGATAATAATTAATGTCTCTTACTCATTTCTGTTTACGGAGTTCACTCCTGATGTTCATGCAAGAGTTGTTTCACCTCAGACAAATATCCTACCAGATGCAAAATTTATTAAGTTATGAATATTTCCCGTATGCTAAAGGAATGTATTATAGAACCTTCTCAATCTCCGTGGCGTTTCAGAAATTTGTAGCATCGCCTGGGAATCACAGGCAAATACTATTATTAAATCTCCACACTAACAGACTGTACTTACAATAACCCTTATCCCTGAGTGGTTTCTGGGTCTTGATAAGTGGTGACCAACTTGTAAAAAAAATTTAGCTGAAAACTATCAGCTTTAAACTCTTTTTGCCTTTTTCAACTTAAGCAGAATCCCATTCTGAGATTCTATTTAACCCTTTTCCCACAACCACCATACCACCTCAGATTTCCTTTACTGGCGGAGAAGGTACTGAAAAAGAGAACTCTTTAATCTTTATTTAAATTCTCCAAAAGCATTTTTCCATTTTCCCGTCTTTTAATCATCGTGAATCCGCCAAAACATCCCTGCGATGTTCTTAGTGAAATAAAGCTTTTGCAAGCTCACTCTGACTTCAACTATTTCATTATATAGATAGATAGTAGCCCACATTACTGTGAAGTTCTTAATGGCACGAACTGTGGGGTCAGTTCGATTTCTGTCAACATAAGTGCATCGCTTTGATTAATACCCTGGGAAAAGGTATCACTCCATATAGTGCGCGTTCCAGCTATAAAAATATATAGTAAATTAGGATTTAAAGCCTAGTTTGTATAAATTATGTAGAAATAACACTAGTGTTTATCTGTTCATTACGTCAGTGTTTCCACTTGTTCTGGATTTTTCGTGCCATAGGGCTGAAGAAACATTTGCTCAAGAGAGATGCTTTAAGGTATTTTGCAGTTCTTGTTTTATTGCACTTAATCACCCTCAAATGGGTTTATCGTCTTTCAAATGGGGGTCTCGTATTTGTTTTAACCATATCATAACGATCTAATTCCGATACATCAGTGAAAAGTGAAATTGTCTATGTGTGTATATTTCAATACTAAACTACTCTGTCAATTTTCTGTCTACAGACTCGAGATTTTACATAAAGGATATTTAGATTTGGGAAAATCTTTTTAATCGCTTTTCGGCCAGAAATTTGGCTGTTAAAGGGTCAAAGTTAAACGATTTGACCTTTGAAAACTCTACCAAACTCCTCCATCAATTTTCAGTCTAAACACTTCAAATTTGAGATGTAGGTTACTTGAATATTGATCAAACTTTTTAATTTAATTTCAGTCCAAAACAATAAGTGTTAAGGGGTCAAAATTGGGGTCAAAGTTTTTTTTTTAATTGACCTCTTCGGTCTCTACCAAATTACTCAGCAATTTTTTTGGTCTAAACATTTGAAATTTTTGATCAAGTGTATTCAGATCGAATATTAGATATTCGTCCGCCAATTTTGGGTCTAAACATTTGAAATTTTAAATGTCGGTTACCTTGACATGAGTCAAACTTTTAATATATATATATATATATATATATATATACATATATATATATATATATATATATGCACATAAATTTATGAACAGTACATAGGGCCTGAGCAAATCTTGAACCGCTAGTGTAAAATACAAAAAAACGAAATTCAATCATAGTGAAACATATATTTATCATACCACTATATGGAAAATTAGTAAATTTCTCTATGAAATTCTTTCTCAACAACTATATTTGCCCACCGTAGCACCAACCGATTTCCACTTTAAACGCCTCTCTGCCACATCTTGCAGAAGAAATATTCACAAAATAAGACGAGTAACAAAATCGTTGCATCAAGAATAGATGCCGCATCCGTTTCTTCCAATCAACAACATGTTTTTGCGAGGCAATTATTTGATCATTTTAATGGATTTATTTTGATGAATAAAACCGGGTTAGGCTGATTCAAAAGCATTTCAAATATGCAGAGAAAAACCGACATGTTTCGTTTTTTTGGGTTTTTTTTTTTTTTGCAAGCTAATAAAAACTAAACAACTGTCAGATTTATGAGAATATAGTTTCTACACACGTAAAACAAAATATGCATGCATAAGTATATCTATCCAATATTCACTAAAAAAAACGACTTGCATATCACTGACGCCAAAAACACGCCGCGCTATCTTTGTGTATTCGCTAAAATTATTTATAACCATTGTAAAATGAGTCATGTCAGAATTATGTATTTCTAAAATTTATCGATTTTTCAACACATATGCAACACACACACACAACCACACACACACACACACATATATATATATATATATATATATATATATATATATACGAGCAAACAGTTAATAAAACATGTTAAAAACACTTTGAAAAAGAGTTAAAACGTATTTCATCTGAAAAGAGAAACACTTGATAAGATGATAGTCCTTAATCCGCGGAGTTTTGAAGAAATACTTTCCTCCTTATCAGAGGGTAGGAATCAGCAAAATGCGAGATCGGATTTTGCATACAAAAGTATTTGATGAAACAACAAGTAAGTCAAAGATCTTACTTGATAACAAAAATGTGAAGTAGAGGGAATATGGTGAAGAAAAAGGTGATTACACGTGAATGGATAGTCTGGTGAAAGATAAATAATCCACTGACGGTAAAATCCAAAAATATAACTTCAAGAAAGTTAATTGAATTTCCATTTGCACAAGGAAAATCCAAGGAAATCCCGTAATTGGAAGATGGTCCAAAATAATCTAAAGGCCGAAATCCATGGAATAATTCACAAATATGTATAAGGGAAAAGGGGGAAATTTCAATAATATTAATAAAAGAAAAATAAGATATGCTTTTCAAACTGCTGCCAATACATAAATATAAATAAGAAAGATCAGGGAAGAAGAAGAGGAAAAAATTAAATGGTGATAGAATTAAATACAAAATAGAAAAACAAATGTCAAAATAACCCAGACAGGAAATAATAAAAGGCGCGAAAAATATATAGGGCAAAATAATATAGGTCGACTTAAATGTACAGGTTATTACTTAAGAAAATGTCAGCATATATATGTATATATATATATTATATATATATGTATATATATATTATATATATATATATATAATTTAAAGGAGATTAGAACAATAGTATAAAGAGCTGAGTGTATTTCAATGTAACAGTGAAATTACTAGTTTAATTAAAATACAGGAAAGAGAAAGTGCTCGTTGTAATTTAGATATATAATAAGCTCGATAGGTAAATATCCTAGAGCTAATTCAATATTAAGTAATGTGATTGATAATTTAAAATTTAAAAATCAAATTATAATTAAATTAAAAATCCGTTTCATAAGAAGGAACAACAACAAAATCAATTATCTGTACGATCGTTTCGGAAAACAATGATTTTTATTGTGGTAGACATCAAGTTACGTACAATAATTACATATAGTTTTTTAATAAGTAAGGTCTCCTCGTCAGCAAATTTTGAAGGGTTTTTATTAAATTTAAAAGACACCATAAATAAACCTAGCATTAAAAGTAAGGCAGATGTATCTGAAAAAAATTGAAATAAAAGGTCTGGATTTCAAATTTATAAGATAATTAATATGGGTTAGAGATAGAAAAGAAATAAAGTAAAATATAGATTTGAATTTAAATTATAAGTTTGCTTTAAGTATCACATTTCAAATATATACATGCATATATATGAAAAAATAGACACACATATATACATATACATAGATATACAGGTATATATATAAAAAAAATAGAGAGAGAAATTTACTTTTAAATTTTTCGCTTTTTGAAATCAGGAACTATGGTTAAAATACTCATTTAAGTTAGACTAATTATCCCCCTTACACCCTTTAAATAAAAAAAGTAAAGAAAATATGACAATTATCTCCCCTTACAACATGTAATTACACAAACAACATTCGAAATATAAACCGTAGCGTCTTTAAATCAAAAGTACGCTAACGGAAATAATTTATTGCACGAGCGTTCCCCCCTTTTAAAATTCATTATTCAATAAGGTAAAAAGCTATAGCAAACATCTAAATGTTTTCCGAAACGATCGTACAGATAATTGATTTTGTTGCTGTTCCTTCTTATGAAACGGATTTTTAATTTAATTATAATTTGATTTTTAAATTTTAAATTATCAATCACATTACTTTATATATATATATATATATATATATATATATATATATATATATATATATATATATATACCTGTTAATTTTAGTGGTTTTATCGTTTGATATGGATATTAAAAGCTTTCTTTTTCTATTTAAAAAAAATGTGAAAACAGACTTCTTAATATATTCGGTCATGGATATGCGAGTGTCTACTAATTTGCATATTTGTTTGAAAAACGAACCTTAATTATTTATTAATTTTTGTACGGTTTATCATAAGATGATTAGTTTCATTTCAGTATTACGATGGATTCTATGATACGTAGTTCCTACATTCTGCGTAGAATTTAAAGTGAAAGTGTCTTAGCATACTTAAATATGTATATGTATAAATATATATATATAGAGAGAGAGTGAGAAAGAGAGAGAGAAAGAGAGAGATAGAGGGATAGATAGATAGATAGATAGATAGATAGATAGATAGATAGATATAGTGACCTTGTCGATGTGTGCATAAAATCTCTACCAAACCCCTCTTTGAATAGTTGATCTAAAGAGTTAGAATTTGATATATAGAGTATTTGGACTTGCAGGACACCTCTGTTTTTTTTAGCCAGCAAAAATCGCTGCTAGGGCGTCAAAATTTAAATCAGTTGACCTTGGCAGAGTAAGTTGAATAAAAGAGTAGTTCTACTGTGATTTTTTCGCAACCGAAAAATTAAACATCCATGAATCAAATTCAATTTTAATGATATATGCGAGTTACATGATCTACTCAGCGAAGCTGAACTTTCATAAGGATAGTGAGGATGCTTGGAATCCGGCAGGAGTGAGGACTTCTGTGTCTGGTATGCTTTCCTGTCAGCCTATGTCAAGCAGTTTCCTCAGTCTGGTTGTGTTCAACTGGTTTAATTGTCTAGCGTGCCTTTGGTAAACAGTCCACGAATCATTTGCATATGGTTTTCCCGGAGTAGTTTGATGCATAACCACGGTCTTCTTGGTATTGATTGTGAGAGCAAAGTTTTCAAAAGCCTCCGAGAATATGGTTGCACTGTGTTGCATGCCTGCCTCAGAGGTAGCGTTAAGGGCACAGTCATCAGAAACAGAAAGTTATAGACAGTGCCTATTGAAACTTTTCATTTTGCTTGCAGTCTTCTGAGGTTGAAAACTGACCCGTCAAATTTGTAGCTGATTCCAACGCTCACATCAACGTCTCTGAAAGCTTCCGTAAGCATCGCAGAGAACATGAGGCTAAACAGGGTGGGAGCCGAAACGAACCCCTGTTTCACTCCATTTCTGACTTCAAAAGGGGCCAGAGATCTCCCCACGATCTTGTACTCTGGCCATCATTCTATCATGAAACTGACGTATGATGGCAATGATATTAAGACACCCATAATTTGCCATTATTCTCCAAAGGCCTTCTCTGCTTACATTGTAAAAGGTGGAGTATAGATGTATATTTTGTTCTTCTGACTTTTCCTGGAACTACCTGGCTATCAGTAGTACCACGATCCTTACGGAATCCACATTAGCTCTCCGGCAAGAGGTCTTTTTCCAGATGAACTATGAGACTGTTACACATTACTCTGGTTAGTGCCTTACCTGCAATGCATAGCAGGGATATTCCCCGGTTGTTATCGCAGACCTGGTGGTTACATTTATTATTGTATTATTATGTATGGTGAGGCATCTTGGAAGTCTTATTGAAGTACCTGCTCCTGCCAAATGATGTAGAAAAGCTGATGGAGTTTTTCAGTCAAGGTTTTGCCGCCCTCTTTATATATATCAGCTGGGATAGAATCTGAGCCAGGCACTCTCCCAGTGGATAACAGGCGGGTTGTTTTCTTCGGTATCTTCGAGGGTTGGGAGTTCATTCATTTCCCTGTTTGCAGTAATATGGGGGAGGTGGTTAATAACTTCATCATTGATGGTAGAGGGACAGTTTAATACACTTTTAAAATGTTCCGCCCATCTTCTCAGGATCACGTCTATGTCAGTGAAGATAGTAGATCCGTCTGCACTGAGGAAAGGTGATGATTTGGATGGAGTTGGACCATAAACTTCCTTGATACCATCGTAGAAATTCTTCATGTCGTTCCGATGTGCACAGATTTGAATTTCTTCTGTTTTCTTGCTAAGCCAAGAATCATGCATGTGTCTGAGCTTCAACTGAACGTTGCAACGCAAACTCTTCCATATGTCCTTTCTTTAGTTTGGAGGATTGGTCTTCAATATGTGCTTTGTATGCAGAATGCTTCTCTAGCAACTGGGTAATCTACAAGCAGTTCTTATCAAGCCAGTCCTTGTGTTTCCTGGAGACTCGCCCATAGCACTCCATGGTTGTGTTGTACACTGTCTCGCAGATTGTCTACCAAGCTCTTTCCATATCTCGGTTGCCTATTTTAGCAAGTTCAAGACGTTCTGACAGAGTTCCAGAGAAAGATTACTCGGCAGTTTTTATTTTCATCTTGTTGACGTTCGGTCTTGTTGGTGATATCTTTCCTTGGAGTCTTTCCTTTGCTTGGATATGAAGATTGAGCTTAGCCACTATGAGGCGGTCGTTTGTCCAACACTTGGTTCTACACATGGCCCTAGTGATACATATGCCCCGCCTGTCCCATTTTCTGATGATGATAAAGTCAATTTGATGCCAGTGCATTGAGCGAGCTTGCATTCATGACGTCCTTTTCCGAATAAGGAGGCGAGACACAACGTATATATATATATATATATATATATATATATATATTTACCAGTGGTGAAAAAACCGGACTAGAGTGCTCAATGTGTAGTCAGAGCAGTATATAGGAAATTTGCATTCATTTCCTATATATATATATATATATATATATATATATATATATATATATATATATGAAAGTGAACGTATGTGTACATTTCCCTACACAGTATCTTTGTCAATTTTTAGTCTACAGACTCGAAATTTGATATACCGGGTGCTGAAACTTGGGAAAATCTTTATAATCGGTTTTCGGACAGAAATTTGGCTGGTAAGAGGGCAAAGTTAAACAATTTGACCTTTGAGAACTCTACCAATTCTGGGTATAAACACTTGAAATTTTAGATATAGGTTTCTTGGAAATGGATCTAACTTAATAACTTGATTAGAGCCCAAAACATTAAATGTTAAAAGGGTCATAATAGAGGTCAAAGTTTAAAACAATTTGACCTCTGCGGTCTCTACCAAATTACTCAGACAATTTCTGGTTGAAACATTTGAAATTTTACATAAAGGGTATTCAGAGATAGGGCAAGCTTTCAATCGGTTTGGGTCGAACATTTTTACTTACTATTTTATAAATGTATTTATGTATGTATGTATGTATGTATGTATGTATGTATGTATGTATGTATATTTGCATGTCTGCCTAAAACTTTCAACAGAGGCGACGGATTTTTACAAGACCAGTATCAATTTGAATTCAACCTTTCAGACGACAAATATCGAACAATTGGCTAAAAACATTAATATCTTCACCTTCAACTGGGCACTTTTCTATAGGGGGTGTCGCTTTTTTCGCCGATATTTTCGAAAGTCATCATCTCCTTTCGATTGTCTAGCCAGTTTGGCGGTGGTCGCTACAGCAAAGACGTCAGGTTTTCCCCCATTCTTTTCCCCCTTCGCGGTACGTGTTCGAGCCTGCCATTCCTACTACCACATTTTTTTTGCTCAACATACACATCCAAATACCCGGCCAAGGCCGGTCTGAAATGCTAGTATATATAAAAGTGATAGCATCTATCTGTCTGTGTGTGTATCTGTGGGTCTGTCTGTGTACATTTCCCTACGCAATAACTTTGTCAATTTTCAGTCTACAGACTCTAAATTTGATATACAGGGTACTGAGAATTAAAAAAATCTTAGTAATCCGTTTTAGTCCAGAAATTTGGACGTTAAAGGGTAAAAGTTCAACAATTTGACCTTCGGACACTCTAACAAACCCCTCCGCCAATTTTGGGTATAAACAATTGAAATTTTAGATGTATGTTTCTTGGACATGGATCTAACTTAATAACTTTAATGGAGCCTAAAATAATAAATGTTTAGGGGTCATAATAGGGTCAAATTAATAATAACTGAGCTCTGCGTTCTCTACCAAATTACTCAGACAGTTTCTGGTCGAAACATTTGAAATTTTACATAAAGGGTATTCAGAGATAGGGCAAGTTTTTAATTGGTTTCCGCAGAAAATTTGAGCTACCAAATATAAATGTGTGTATGTATGTATGTATGTATGTTTGCATGTCTGCCAAAAACATTCGACATAGGCGAGAAATTTTCACAAGATCAGTATCGTTATGAAGCTCGACCCTTCAGACGACAAATACCGAAAAATTGCCTGAAAACATTCATTTCTTCACCCTCAACTGGGCACTTTTCAACAAGGAGGAGTTGCTTTTTTGGCCGATATTTTCAAAAGTTATCCCCTCTTTTCGATTATCTAGCCTTAATTTAAACCTGTGTCACTATATATATATATGTGTGTGTGTGTGTGCGTGCACGCGCGCGTTTGTGTGTGTATACTCTACTACAGCCCACAACACAGGATTGATCGTGAGAAAACCTGATATGATGATAGATTGACCTAAGGATAGTGCACACCATTTTCAAGGTGCAAGTCAAAGGTTAAGGTCATATTTGGTGCGACTCT
>NC_136505.1:84377648-84400148 GCF_053919585.1 Euprymna scolopes | reverse complement strand
CGGATGGATGATGGACGAATCCCTAAAGACCTTTTGTTTGGGGAGCTTGCTTCTGGCAAAAGACATACCGGACGACCGGCCCTCCGCTACAAAGATATCTGCAAGCGTGATCTGAGGGCCGGCGGTTTCAGCTCTTCGAAGCTTGATTGTTGGTTATTTTTGTTTTACGGTATATCAACACTTTTCAGGTTATTTAATGCCGAATCCAAAGATTTTGAAGAAAATTTTTTTAATAGAATATATTTGTTGTTTTCAAGTCGATTTCTATTTAACCTATAGTTTGGACCCTAACAGGTACTACCACTCTGGGTCAGAGTGGACCTGGGAGCAATAAGAATTAAAGAGTGGCTCCACACTCCCCCAAAGCCCGCAAGCTGGGGCTCACCATGGGTACATAGTTTAAGGTCATATCCAGGACCCTCGAAGCTTGAGATTACTGCCTCAGATCGTGAGGGCTGGCGGACCACCATCCGGTGTATGGCTGAGAGGAGGGGAACCACATGTTGGCGAGAGAAGAGAAAGAAAAGCAACATCTGCAGTAACCGTGGCAGGCCCTGTAGCTCTCGCATTGGCCTGCACAACCACACAACAAGCTGCAATCCCCCGACTGAACAAGGACGCGGAATTTCATGACCTCTCGAAATCGACAGAGCCAACAAAATGGGATTTACAAATTAGTATTAAAATGAAATATAAATTATTAGAAATACTTAATATAATAAAATGAAAATTATAAAAAAGATATATTATAAAATATAAAATATTAAATATATATACATGAATAAAAGAAATGAAAACCCAAATGGTAGAATACGGATATAAAAAGTACAAAGGAATATGAAAAAAAATATAAAGTATTCTAAGATTATAAAAAATAAAGGTATAAGACGTACAAAATCATTAAATATAAACGATTAAAAAATAAATATAAAAAAGTATAAAGAAGTCTTGTAAAATAAATTGAAATAAAAATAAAAGAAAAAATACGAGAATAAAGAAAAAATTACAATGAAAGATAGTTCTTAAGCAGTAAAAGAGTAGAGATGTTCTCCAAAGTTCTTATCTAGGTTCTTAAGTTGAGTGCAAAATAGTATAGAAATACCTTTTTAAATTTTTTGTATATATATATATATATATATATATATATATATATATTGTTTAGTTATTTAAACAAAAACAAAAAAACACAATGTGTCTAGCAAAGAGTGCTCAATGTTTAGACAGAACAATATGAATATGTTGAATATGAAAACTAGTGGCTACACATATGCAAATATGTTTCAGTGACCACACTGCTAGGGAAAATAACATCATCAGGCCAAGAAGGAGATATTCTTGGCCTAGTGATGTGATTTTCCCTACCAGGGTGATCACTGAAACATATTTACATATGTGTAGCCACTAGTTTTTAATATTCAACATATTTATGTATATATATATATATATATATATATATATATATATATATTTAGACGACCCATCTAAATTATGCCTCCATGAAAAATTTTCTATCCTGTACTTTAAAGAACCTCAAAATCTATTAAACCGTAGGCGGGAAATAGCAAACAACTGTGTTCACAAAATAAAACTTACTCTAGGATAGCGATACAAAATAGCTTTAAAACTAACAATAACAATAGAAAACAAACAAATAAATAAATTAAATAAACATGAATATACATAAACGATCACACACATATATGTATATATATATATGTATATATATGTGCATGTATGTGTGTACACATAGGTATATTTATATGTATAAAAAAAAGGAGAACGTCTACCTAAAACCAGTAACCTAGTTCTAAAATAGATCCTTTGTTTGATAAAATGCATGCCCATTGGCTGATAGGAAGGGGCGCGGTGGATACTATAAAGCTGATTGGCCAACTATAAATCTTCAACATATATAAAAACAAGAAGCAACCACAGAATTCGCGCATAAGCCTGACGAATCCTATAGTTGGATGAAACGCAGAATATTCAGTGTAGCTTAATCGCCATATATATTTTATAAATTACTATATATATATATATATATATATATATATATATATATATATATATATATATATATATATATATACTAGCAGGCTGCTCGGCATAACCCGATCGTAAAATACGTTTAAATATGATACTTTGATAAATACAGATTTCGTATTAATAATCATACCAGCGGGACCTGTGGCGGCATTTTTCATATGTAAAATATTGCTGCTTGGAATTCTGTGGGCGTTCAGATGAATGAAGGCACCATCATATTATTCTAGTCCTTTTATTACAACTGTATACCCCCCTTACTAAAATAATAACTTTGATATATTGTATGGGCTGATTATTACATTACAAACACACCAATCAATTAACTCACATTTCATCATTTTTATCATTCTTAGATATGTTACTACTTTCGATAATCATTTTCCATGATTTAAACCCACATTATCGCTCACCTTACTAAAATGATAACTTTGATACATTGATTATAGATATACACACACACATATATATATATACGCACATATATATATATATATATATATATATATATATGCGTGTGCGTGCCTGTGAAAAGTAATTCTTGATAAATATGTATGTATGAAGGCTGTTTGCAATGCTGAAGAAAGCAGAAATCGAAAAAGAGAGCATGAATAAAAGCAAAACATCGAAGGCAATATTTTCACATTTATTTATTCATCAATAATTTTTAAACATATCAAATATGAGATTTACTGTTAAATATTCATAAACTGTCGGGGATAGTAGAAATTCTATTAATAATTTATGAAGAATCATTCCCTTACCCCAAAAATATAAAAACAACGTCTAAATAATATTGCAGATATTAACTTTTATTAACTATGTTTAAAAGCTTAGTCACTAATCCGTATTGAAACTGATGTGTATTTTGTATGTATTTTGAAGATGGCTCATCTAATCATGCAGCCCGACGGACAATGAGCACTCTTTCAGCTTCATTCTCTAGAATTTCATTCCAACGTTTGCTGGTAACCAGTTTCCATTCATATCACTGGAGCTAATCCCAGTGATCTACTTCTTTGAAAAGGTGCATGCATTGAAGTGCTTCACAGCTATGACATTAAAATGAAGCATCTGCAAAGAGATTCCGGCTATTCCACTTTGTTACATTTGGGTGGGGGAGAGAGAGGGGAGGAACACGTGAATGTGCAGTATGCTGGTGAATATCTGATATTCAGTTTTGTAAGAAATAGACGTGCACTAATTGACAATATTATGAAACAAGAGATATTTTAATGTATCTATTACGCAGTATATATATAATAACAATGATAATAATAATTAATGAATAACATAATGATAATTCTGATAATAATTAATGAATAACACATTAATGAACTAGTCTGAAAAATATTAGTAAATATACTTAAATACATTAAAATACATTGAAAGTAGGAAACGCATTAAAAGTAGGTCACCTTTTAACACATAGAAAAGATCGCAAATTACCCCCAAAATGAACAAAGAGGTGAATTACAGGTTAAGTCAATGACTGCTTTATAAATGTGCGAGAATTGGCTGCGATAACTAGGTGGTTTAATAACAAGACTCTGATTTACTAACTAGCAAACACAGAACCACAATAATTTATAAAAGGCTGGGTAACGTCTACAAAACCTAACGAGTCATAACGACGATAAAACGCTAAAGATTCTATGCAGCTAAATTGTCAGATATATATGTTTAAAACTCACTATGAATTTAAAATAGAAAAGATAAAACTTACTATTCAACGCATCGGCCACTGTTTTTTTTTTTTTGGGGGGGGGGGGCTTTTTTCAAGAGTTAAGGAACAGCTAAAAGTAGTAGATGTCGATAATGTATAAGCTTTATAAAACCGATACATTCATGATTCAGGATAGATTTGTCACAATGTTGCAAAAGTAAATCATTTGTTGTATGAAAACTGAATCCGTTTATCATCTTCCTCGCTTTTCTTTATTTGGTATTGTTTTTGTGTTTTTAGGGGGGCAGAATGCTTCTGCTATTTTTAATTTAATTTGGCAACTAATTTTATTGATGAGTTCTTAATTTCCTATTTCCAGACCATAAAATTATTAGTTCTTATCGATTAAGCAGTCTGGTTCATGAACAACTTTATGAAATATGGATTGAAAATAGTACCTGTTCAAATAAAAGTGTGCATAGTTTATACATAGAGGAAAGTGATATATGTTGAATTTTCTGGAATTGTTACCCAAAATCAATTAAAAGGCGTTTTATCGACGAAGACTCAGTTGCTTTCACTGCTGGGCATTTATTGACATTAATACGTGACCTATTTTAATTAAAAAACTAAAACACTGCAGAGCTACGAGATAGGACTAGTACGATTATTATGAGCGCGCTCTTGTGCCAAAGAGTTTACTTTTTACATAGCTATCACCATTTCCATTTTGATGACTCGGTTTTAAAAGTCTGGAGTACGTTTTGTTACCTTTCTGACCTCTACAAGCCCCTCCTAATTGTAGTGACATCAACGGCATTGGCTCTGTAACGTTCAACGCGTGTATCTGTTTAATGTTTACTGCATGAGGGAATTTAATGATACGTCTATGCTTCTGACGCACATCCATGACAGGGGTGGTTTTCTTAGTGTCCTACATCATCAGAATCTGCAAATGGGAGATGAAACTTTAAGATTATAGAATGCTTAATGTATCAATCCCGAGCATCCTCGCCCTCTTAACGTATTCTACGCCATCCAAAACTTCCAACCGCCGTGGGGCAAGGGGAGCGCGAATGACATTTCTCATGATCCTAGCCGTAGCACGAATGGCGATGTGGACGTCGCGTCCTAATGGATTGGATTAGAGGGATTGAATCTTTTGCTGATTTTTTTAAGCACCAGTTGAAGGCCAAGATAAGATGGAAAGGATTCCATTCTGTGTTTTTTAAAAAAGATAAAAGTAGTGAGTTTGTATGCACGCAGAGAGGTCAAGTATGAGTACGTGTTCCCTGCTTGAGTATGATGCACGCGGTGTCTGGCTATACTGAACCTTATCCGCTAAAGTAAGTCTTTTAGTTTCTTAGCTATTAGACTGGTGCAAAAATAATGTCGTTTTTGACATTCAACTTTAAAAGAGCATAACACAATTTCATAATAAACTTTATTAATTGAAACAAGAACTATTAGAATCGACATATTTTTGCTAATCAGAAACAAGTTTATTTATCCCATTAGCATAAGAATTAGGAGTTCTAGAAGCAATTAAATCATTGAAAGCCGATTCGGCATCATCTCGGCTTTTGACGCATTTTTCGTGCAGGAAGTTGTCGAGATGATTGAAAAAGTGATAATCGATTGTCGAGAGGGCTGGTGAATATGGCGGATGAGGCAGAGTCTCGTAGCCCAATTCGTTCAGCTTCTGCAGGGTCAGCTAAGCAACATGTGGGCAAGCGTTGTCATGGAGGAGAATTGGTCCCTTCATATTGACCAATCTCGGGCACATACGTTTGAACTTCTGATGTATTTCGTCAATTTGTCGGCAGTACTTCTCCGCCCTAATCGTTTATCCCGGATGCAAGAAGCTGTGATGGATAAGACCGGATGCAGATCAGCAAACAGTCACTATAACCTTTTTTGGTGCAATTTCGGCTGCGGGAAGTGTTGTGGAGCTTCTGCGGAATCTAATACTGCGTCGAACATCGTCGGTTGTCGTGAAGGATCCACTTCTCATCACACGCCACAATTCGTTCGAGAAATGGTTCGTTTTTGTTGCGCAGAAGGAGTGTACAAGACACCTCAAAACGACGATTTTTTATTATCGTTCAATTCATGCGGCACCCATTTATCCAACTTTTTTTATTTCCCTATTTATTTTAAATGGCAAACGACTGTAGAATAATTGACGTTGAGTTCAACAGCAATTTCTCGTGTGGTTTTGCGAGGATCGGCTTAAATTAAGGCTTTCAAATTTCCGCTATCAACCACAGTCGGTCGGCCGGCCGCGACCATCTTCATTTTCGAGGCTCTCGTGACCATTGCAAAATACCTTGAACCACCGTTGTACCACACGTTCTTTAGTAGTGTCTGGACCAAACGCATCATTGATATCACGAGCTGTCTCGACAGCTTTTCAGCCTAGTTTGAACTGGAACAAGAAAATCTTACGGACTTGAATTTTGTCCAAGCTGTTAAAATGCCTTGAAAAAAATGAATGAAGATATAACGAAAAACGCGCTTCAAAATTATATATAAGATGACTATATATATCAATGAATTCATTCAGAAATCATATATAAAAGTAACAATATGTGAGAAAACGATATTGTTTTTGCACCAACCTAATAGTAAAATGTATGGCTCCTCCCAATAGGAAACATGCAAGGCGACCACTCCTCAATATATCTTTCTTCTCATCCTTGGCCTCTCCCAAATTGTATTCATCTTGGAAGTACATCACTTACTCCTCAATTCTCCAACTTCCCAATTCCTCCATCCGACTTTTTTCTCTTCTATCTAAACTCCACCCCAATTAGAGATTGGCTTGCTTATTTTCGATTTCAGACAACGTGGAAAACAGTTGGCAGACTATCATTTAGAAAGGGTTTGGAGGATGTTACTAACATCTGATTTTAGTTTTTGTTTCTCCCACTCCACGAAAAAGTAGAAGTTTTGTTAATAAAATCTATGCATATATTTATATTTTTAAGAATCGATTTGGGAATTTTAAGTAGGACACTCCCTGGGGTAAATGTGGTATTATGGTGACTGAGGACTCTCGCTATAAATGGGATAGACAAAGGTAAAGTTGGCAATGATAACCATAGACCCCCGCTCCCCACACTGTTGAATGGCTTTCTGCCCAATTTGTCTTTCGATCATTGTACAATTTATTCGAATAAAAAATGTTTACATAGTGTAGTATCTGTTCAGATGCTACACTTTATCTATTGTATCGTCTATCACTGAAAAGAAATCCTTCTAGACTGGGGTAAGTTTTATTTTTATTCCAATCCAGCGTGCCTTTTTCTGAGGGAGCTGAATTTTTCCTAGATTAAAAACACTGCCCTCGTATGGGAGCAAATAAACATGGGCACTATTTTACACACGCAGTCCAATATCGAAATAAAAGAACGTCATTCCATTTTGCTTAAATCATGGACCACCGTAGATATTCTTTGCTTATGATCAATACCAAATATAATTTTTGACTTCTAGATATTTCGACATCACATGTCATGCCTTCATTATTCAAACATAAGTGGGTGATGGGGTATTTTTAAATATGATCTTTCATGAAAATTTATTGAACTGTCATTTATCATTTATCAGAAGGAAAAACTGACAATACATTTTTCTTTTCAGAAAACGTTTCTTTTGTGTTTAAAATGTACGTTTCCCTGGGACATTTCATTCTACTCGTTCAACAATGCGTTTGAATGACTATTCGAAAAATAGACATTATTAAATATTTACTGTAAAAGAAGGACAAATTAGTAGCGGTTATGAATTCAATGTTGAAGATGTGTGTTTGGGAGGTTTGGCAATGTTTGAAAAATATCTTCATGATTAATATTGCCAAGACGAACGTAGAGCACTAATAACTAAAGAAAGCAACATTTCCCTTGTTTCCGTAAGGTTTAATAAAATAAATTGCACTTTCCGTACTGTACAAGATATTCTGGTTGGGTCGCACTTGTTTATCTATAATATGAAGTGTGTATGTCTTTTAGTGCAGCTAATTCTCTAACACTGCAAAGTTAGTATTTTCTTGATCAGCGTTGCCTCAGATAAATAATATAAAAAGTTTTTTAAAAGATATATATTCTTTCATCTTAAACTGGCGCAGATTTCATCGAAGGGAGTCAGTTTTCAATCAATTTGATTTGATACCTAAAGAGGAAATTACAAATTCTTTTAATGATTTATTTTCTTCGAGTAAAAGCATGCGTGTATATCCAAAGAGAGGAATTAGCTGAGCGGAGAAGATGGATGGACAAAAGTTTAAAGTTTTAATAAAATATGTTACATTTTTATCCCAGACAACGACTGGCGAAGCTGCTAGACAAATATATCAAGAAAAGTCTACATGATTCAAATGTCTAAATGTCTAAAGAGTATCTACAATTAAACTCTGCTTATTTCCTCGCAACTGGTCAGTAGAATAAAGTATTTCACTGCAAATTATTCTTAGAGTTACTTAGTCTGACTCGGATCACTTGTAAGATAAAACATTTTTACATAATCACCTAAACAGAATATATATATATATATATATATATATATATATATATATATATATATATATAAACATTTATATATATATATATATATAAATGTATGTTCAGAATGTGTGAGAGAATATATAATTATTTTCACTGCCAAACAACATTGCTCTCGCTGGCTGCAATGTTGTATGGCAGTGAAAATAATTATATATGTATGTATGGGTACGTACGTACAGAGTTTCTTGTAACTAAATGCCTACTCAAGCGGTACAGCTTATAAGGCATTTGTCTTTGTGTATGTGATTTTGTCCGGCTAAGATTACACCGCAAAAGAAATACCCTCAAAGTTAGTATTTTCTTGATCGACATTGCGTCAGACAAATAATATACAAGTTTTCAAAAACTATCTATTATTTCATTAAGCAGATTTCGTCGAAGGGGGTCTGTTTTCAAGCCATTAAGAACTTTGGCGAGCCAGAAAGCAAAGTTTAATTTGAGATACTATTTAGATCCGACATTTGAACTCTGTAAATTTATCTTTATATATTAGTCTAGCAGCTTTACCACTCCTCACTTTATGGTATTATAGGTATAAGCTATACCACTTAAAAGAGGTCTATCTCTCTTTACACACACACACACACACACATATATATATATATATATATATATATTGTGTGTGCGTGTCTGTGTGTAGGTTTTGGATGGGCATGAATGGAAATATAGGAAAACAATATATAAACGTGTGTGTGATCATATATCTATTATATATATAAATCCGTAATCCTGTCTGTTTGTTTGTTCACAATTTGATTAATATATACAAAACTTCCTGCTGAAAACGGTTATCTATATAAATTTTATTTACTAGCATCACGATCAATATATATACACTGTATTGAAGGCAATGTACATAATAGAACTAATCTAATTTGCATATTATATTAAAGAAAATCTTTTTAAATAATTCGCTCAATTAAAATTACTGATTATAGTAATGTAATTGATGTAATTGTTCTATTTAAGAGTATTATTTAAAGTTAATTTATTTAAATTATTTTAATTCAAGTTATTTTGTACTATTTGCTAAACTGGCACATTTTAAGTAATTTTCACTGATATTTCACTTCCGGTTATGAACGGATATAGTTTTTAACCAAATCAAGAGATATGGTGATAAAATGATTTGTTTTAATTTTTTATTTTCTATAAATGTAAAAGTTACAAATATTGATAAAAAAAATAAATAATTAGGCTAAGGATGATTTTATTTTTCGACGAAATATTTTAAATCGTTGGCCCTCTATTAAAGTCTCGGCTATAAATGTCGATTCATTGTAAGGTGTGAACACGTTTACCAAAAGGTTAAAATTTATTTCCTACAGACGATTTTAAAATCATTTTTCAACTATTCACTTGACTGTCTGAATTTTATTATCGTTTCCATAATACTTTGAAAAAGAAACAAGGTAAAGTAATGCTTTTTATATCAGATATATTCCTACGCGTTTTTTTTTTTTTTCACTTTTTTTTCTTCGATTTTCTTTTGAGAAAGATCTTATGTTTTCCTGTCTGGGTAATTGATTTAGTTGATGATATATATTTGTGTGGGGGAGTTTCGACGTAATTATGTTTTTTTCCGGGGGAGGGGGTGTCGCTTTATGTCTTAGCGTCACTCAAAGAAAAATAATTGCAGAAGTACAAAAGTGCGGGTGTTTTTATCTGTTTAGTACTTCTGCAGTTTACGAACCGTGCTATTTTTTAGATATGATTTACAAATGTAATTCAATTTTTGTCGTATCTTTTGTTTATTAAATTGTTATGTGAAATCCTTCCTTTATTAAAAATGGGGTACTTTTTATATACACAACCAAGCATAGTTTATCCGCAAAAATCCTAATTTACATTTTTGGGAGCAACACAAACTGAAAACGGACCTGTACAGTTTTTTTTCTACGTAATGTAGAACTTTCGTTTACATTTTTACCAGTGGTACAAGAAATGTCGTTTACCCAGAAGTTTTGGTTTCGAACCTGTAATTACATAAATATTAAAAGAATGCCAATTAGTATTGTGTAATACAAATATATCCGTAGCAAAGCTCGGGTAAATCGGCTAGTATATATATATATATATATATATATATATATATATATATATATATATATATATATATATATATATATAGCGCGCGCGAGAGAGAGAGAGAGAGAGGGAGGATACAGATACTGACATATAGACATATATATATATATATAATATATATATATATATATATATAGAGAGAGAGAGAGAGAAAGAAAGAGAGAGAGAGAAATAAAGATGTAGGAGTTCAAATATAACATAGATTAATTATTTTGGTATACGACATAAATTCAATTACTTAAAAGACGGATAATAAAATCCAAGCACTGTTTACATATAATGTAAATCTGTATTAATCTTCCCTGAAGTAAAGTGAGTTACGTCCCTTTGAGTGTCTATGCGATTTGTTTAATTCCAAAGTAATTTAATACTTCGTCTCTTTTTCCTTTCTTCTGATAAAGAGAATATGAACGTAAATGTTGAATAATTTAACATCTGACCAAAAGTATATAAATAAAGATCGATTTTTGTGATTCTGTTGGAAAAAAAATTTTCGTAGACATTGTTGTACTTCATTATTTGAATACTTAATATAAATTTTGTTTCTGAAGTGATTCGATATTAAAAATGCCTTGAAAGGGCTGTAAACAACCTTTGTGTATACCTCGTATTTAAAGCGTAGTTTCAAAATGATTTAACTTGTCAAAAATACGTTCCTTACTTAATGCACAGATTTACAGCAAAACTATTAAATTTTATAGGAAGAATGTCTTTCAGTGTTTTTTTTTACAAAGGTGTAACCATTTATCAAGGCACGGAGGCCACTCGAGGATAAGGGTTAATGAGTGTACAGTAGTCAATGGGAATATGTCGTAGTAATCGTTAGTAATTGAAATTTGGTAAATTGGATTACTTAAGGATAGCTCATCAAGAACTTATTCAAAATAGACTTGAAGACGGCCATATTGTAGTTAGATGTAAAGCAGGAAAACGGAACAAAGTTCCACAAGTGTACAGTTCAAAGAAAGAAGCTTCAAAGTTTCTTCTGCGCGAAAGAGGTTGCAGGGAAAAGAAAAAGGAATTTCCTATGAGGCTGTGAAGTCTATTTTGCACTCTGTCTTGGCTGGATACGTTTTTCTAGCAGCTTCTGTCCAGATGTGGCAATAGTACTGCACCCTTGGACGCAATTTGCTCTTCTAGAAGTATAGAACTGCATCAGCAGTGAGATATCTACTAGAACGGTAGAACGATCTCACCATTTTTCCAACAGCCTTGTTAACGGATTTAATGTGCGTGTTCCATCTCAGATCAGTAGTACAGGTAAACCTTGATATTTGTCAAAATATGGAGCCTCCCCAGGACAAGAGACACATTTCATTTGATGCCAGACGGGGATCACAGCGTTGATGATGTTTTAGATGTATTAAAATTAACCATTGCATCACGTGATCAAGATCAGAAGAGAGAGAATAAGAGAGTACTTGGTCGTTTACGGCCTTTGAAGTGTTGCCATAGATTGTAGTGTCGTCAGCATATATATCTGCGAATAACCTTAAGATGTAATCTGGGAGAGCATCGATGTAGATCAGGAAGAAAGTTAGGCCCGGGATGGACTCCTGTGAACTTCTGAATTTTGTCACTACTCTTATGGATCTCTAAGAGTGAAATGATTTAATAATTTAGAAGACATTTCCACCTAAACCGTAGTTAGTAATTTTGTGAAAATAGACCTTTATGCCATAGCCTATCAAAGGCCTTTCCTATGTCAAAAGCAATTGCCCTAGAAAGGAAGCCTCCGTCGAGAGAATCGCTAATCCTGTAAGATATAACTATTAGCACATCTGCTGTATATTTAGCAGAATGAAAACCATATTGAATGTCATTGAGGAAGTTATTCTTTCTGATATAATTGACTACTTCTCTATTTAACACAAATTTCAGCAACTTACTAATGATGCATATAGACTGATTGGGCTGTATTGAGGGGGAGATAACCGATCACCTGAATTTTTAAATACGGGACATACTGATGAGTCTTTTTTTTATTGTTTGTAAATTTATATATATATATATATATATATATATATATATATATATACGGAACCGTCAAAATTCATAAAGTCCACTTTCCCCTCCAACCTTATCATGTCACAAGTCACCCTCCTTCGCAATTTAAAACTCCTTCAGGGCCTCATTAGCCCATATCTAAACAGTAAGTATGGTGTAAAATCCACACAAGAACTTCTACAAATCCTAAAATTAAAACCACCTCATAACAAAATAATCGCATCTCTTAACACCTCATAACAGAATAATCCACCTCATAACAGAATAATCGCATCTCTTGATACAATCCTCGACAACACATAAAAAACTCATCTTTTCCTCCTCCTAAAATAAACCAAATAATACTTTTAAAATTTTCTTCAAGTCTGCACAACTGGAGTACCCTTTTACGACCACAAGGGTAATATCTACACCAAAATAGATGGAGTATCCGTAGGTTCCGTCCTCAGATCCATCTTCAGTGGATACTACCTGAGTAACATCGAAAACCTGATATTAACAGCACCAATAAACCCCTATTTATATACTACATTTAGACGATATTTTCCACCTAGCCAATAACAACCAACAAGTTCTTACACTAAAGGACGTTTTCCAAAATAACTCTGTACTCAAATTAACTGCAGAATAAAATGTTAATAATATTTTTTCTTCATGTCCTTATTGATACTTCCAATAACACTTTAAGCACTTCTAACTACAAAAAATTTCAAGAGCGAATGTCCTCACCATTACAAAATAGCTATAATCAAAAACCTACTCAACCGAGCAAAACTTATCTCTCCAAGAAAAGAATACTAATCATCGAACTAAAAATTTGAAATAAATCCTCACTAACAACTGTTTCCCAAATTATATCGTTCACAACATATAAAATCCATGCTCTGGAAGTTAAACAACACAACTTACTGCAATACCCTACAGCACTATAACTCTAATACAATTAACCTATTCAACTGCAATCAAATACATCCAGGCTTTAAGATAGAAGAAATCCTTTTAAAAAAAAACATCATTCATAGATACGTTTCCTCTGTAGACAACAATAACATTAAATTCATCATTTACTATAAAAAACCTAAAACCTAAAACTTAGTCATTAAAAACAATTCCTCCCCCTCTCCCCTTTCTCTAAACCCACTAGAAAGTACCAAAGTAATATATCAGTTCAAATGCCCTTTGGGAGAATGTAAATCCTATAACAACAATGCAACTAATAGTTACATCCCCCAATCAGCCAGCACATTATAACGCCTTCCATAATGTTGAATCTAGTGCCATCTTCTAATATTTACACAAAAAATATCACTGTCCCCCTCGAATTTCAGATAAATTTTGGTTTCCAACACAAAAATACTACACCACGAAACGAATGTAAAAATCTTAAAATCCTTGAAGCTATTTATATCAAAACTCAAAAACTTAAGCTTTATCAAATCGCATTTCTAAACAGAACCAACATACTTAAATAACTCCTTCCCCCCACAAATACACAACCAGCTACTGACCCCATGACCCTAACGCTTCTCCGCTACACGCAATGCCAATGACCTTCGCTAGCACCCCAACTACTATATAAAAAAGTCCCACAATTCCTCGCACAGCCTAACATAAAATTTGCTGATGATATGTAGACACCTTGATGAAAAGTAAAACCGCGAGCATTTCGAAAATGCTTGGATCGTACATCCATAACTTCGTTGCATGTACAAAAAAGACAATACATAAAATTGACAAAATAAAAAAGGTATTACTAAACAGAAGTTCTCTGGTGTTTTTTAACAATGTCTCTCTCTCTCGTTCTCTCTCTTTCTCTCTCTCTCTCTCTATATATATATATATATATATATATTAAATTCCACTTATTATACAATCTCTCACATTCTGAAAATCATATATATATATATATATATATATATATATATATATATATATATATATATATATTAAGTAATGTGATTTATAATTTAAAAGTTTTAAAATTTTTAAAATTTAAAAATCAAAATTTAATTAAATTAAAAATCAGTTTCATAAGAAGGAACAACAACAAAGTCAATTATCTGTACGATCGTTTCGGAAATCCGTGCTTTTTATTTGTGGTATACATGAAGTCACGTAGAATAATTATACATAGTTTTTTTGGTAAGCACGGTCTCCTCATCAGCAAATTTAGGAGGATTTCTATTGAATTGAAAAGACACCAAAAATAAACCTAGCATTAAAAGTAAGGCAGATGAATCTGAAAAATTGAAGTAAAAGGTTTGGATATAAAATTTATAAGAAAATTAATAAGGAAATTGGTATAGGTTAGAGATAGAAATGAGTAGAAAAAATATATATATTTTTGAATTTACATAATAAATTTGATTTAAAAATATATAGATATATAATTACCTTTTGGTTTTTCTTTTTTTGAAATCAGGAACTGTATTTAAAGTAGTCATTTAGATGTTTGCTATAGCTTTTTATTTTATTGAATGATGAATTTTAAAAGGGCGACGCTCGTGCAGTAAATTGTTTCCGTTAGCGTATTTTGATTTAGAGACGCTACAGTTAATATCTATAGAGAGAGAATTTTTTTTTTTTTTTTTTTTTTTTTTTTGCAAGTTTTTAAGGGGAGATAATTGTCATGGCTTTATTTATTATTTGATTTACGAGTCTAAGGGCGGTAATTGGTTTAACTTAATTTATTAAAAAAAAAAAAAAAAAAAAATCTATTTTTACTAATGAGTAATTCTTAATGATTTAAGGTGGTTTATATTTATTAAATTTAAACCAACGTTTATGATTACACGATAGAAGCTCGTGTCTTGAATTTACTAGTTTGGTTGTGCTTTTTATATCTTCATATTTTAAAATTTTTACGGTTTCTTTTGTACATAATGTACAAAATTTATCTCCTGGTTTATATGATTTGCAAGTCTCAATTATTTGCCATTTTAAGTTGAAAGAAATATTGCTATTTTTTAGTTGCCAAATATAGTTGGATAGAGTAGTTTGGTTTGATAGAGAGTTATTTTTAAAAGAATGTTTGTGCGTTGAAATTCTATGTTTTATTGGGCCAGATGTGGAACCAATATATATTACCTCTTGATTATTATGATTATTTTCCGTTAGGTCTATTGTTGAATTATAATGTGGTGGGTTGGTTAATAATAGATCGGTAGATTGATTTAAGTTGGTGTTATTATTTAATTCGGTAGTTGAGTTATGGCTGTTGATAGGTTCTTGTATATTTGGAGTTTTTGATACTGTGCAGCTATAGATAACATTTTTAATTTTACATGAGCCTTGTAGGGGACATTTATTTTTTCTTCTACAGTTACAGTCCGATGTATTTTGTATAGTTGCATTTTGTAGTTTATTAATTTTATTATTATTAGAGCTAATTATTTTCTGATGAAGGTTAGGCATAGTAGAGTAAGAGACTTTAATTGTGTTCTTATTGAAAATCTTATTATATCTATGGGGGGCTTTAAAGTTCTTATCTAATATTTTAAAAAATTCTCTAGCTATGTTTGTTTCTAGGTTTTTGGAATACGGGGGGTTGAACCATAGGATCTCCTTGTGTCTATTCTTACGTTTGCGGGTTTTAGTTTGTTGTTTATTTATATTATTATCTAATATTTGTAGTTTGGTTTTATCTTTTTTTGTCTCCTGGTTATTTTTCTTAACTCGTATACGGGAAGACATTGCCATATTATATGTTATTACGCTCTTAATAGGTTTATTTTTAATGCAGTTTATGTTTCTATCATTTTCATTTATGAATTTAATTTGTGAATTATATCCAGAGTTTTTAAGGGCTTCATTATAGTATTTTTCATTTTTGGTAAATATTGATTTAGTAGAAGACAGTCTAGAAATTCTTAGAGCGATATTGGGAACTATTGATTTTAATATTGATTTAGGGTGGTTTGATTGATTGTGGACATATAGAAGTGATTGGTTAGGTTTATGGTATGGTTCAAAGGTAGAATTTTCAAGATTTAAGGTTATGTCTAAGAAATTAACAATTTTTTTATTAGGGTCGATTTTTATACTAAGTCCATAATTTTTAAATAATTTATGTAGAGCTTTAATTGCATTTTCATAATTTTTATTAGTAGAATTCGTTATGAAAAGTGCATCATCTCTATATAGCCCTCCTTCAAGTTTGAATTGTTTATGGAGTATACAATGTATTTCATTTAAAAGGAAAAGGCCAACTAGATCAGTGACCTGAGTCGAGTCCGTCGATCCCATTAAAATGTTGAAGTGGTTAGGGGTATTTTTCCTGGTCCAATATTTATTATCAAATGTTATTAAAGACTGTCTAGCTATAAGTATTAGTTTAGTTTCGTCTTGAGTTATATTAGTTAATTTTCGTGCCATTAATAGAGATTTATTAAGTAGGATAGGTGATATAGATTGGTAATATGATTCAATGTCAAAAGAAAGAAATTTAATATTATTTTTATTTTGAATATTAGAAAACCAGTCGATTACTTGGTTTGAAGATTGCCATAGTGGGTATTTTATTATGGATTTAATTTTGGGGATAATTCTATCTAATATGTTTTTACTAACCAGTCCTATATCTGATTTCGAGGGGCAAATGAGTCTAATAGTAGGGTTGATATTGAAGCTGTGTTTGTGGTCTTTTAAAGTAAATCTCGGGGTACCTGGTACTGTTATTTCTGTGTATTTATCTATTTTAAGTTTAGTTAAAATGTTTTTTGCATCATTATTTATTTTATTTAGTGCTGATTTATTAGTAGTTTTATAATTTTTATTAAGTTCTTTATATATTAGATTTTTATATTGTATATAGTCCATTGTGTAGAAATTTCCAGTTTTATCTGCCGGTACTATGAGTTTATTTTGGTGGCTTGTAGAAATAGATTTTGAAAATTTATTTATTTTTTTAAGTGTTGGAGTGATATATTTTTTATTTTTCTTAAACTTAATATTTTTAATCAGGTTGATTAAGTCATTTTCAAAATTTTCAGTGTCTATGTTTCTCTTAGGGTTTTTGTATGTTTTTAGTCTGTAGTATTTCGCTGCTTTTCTTTCTTCATTGTCTTGTCTGAGGATGGTTTCTTTTATTTCTCCAGGTTGGTGGTGTATTGGTTCTGTGGTTTCACTTTGGTAATTATCAAAATGGTAGGCTTTCCATCTCAGATAATTGACTTATGTTGGTGGTGTATTGGTTCTGTGGTTTCACTTTGGTAATTATCAAAATGGTAGGCTTTCCATCTCAGATAATTGACTTTGTTGTTGTTCCTTCTTATGAAACTGATTTTTAATTTAATTAAATTTTGATTTTTAAATTTTAAAAATTTTAAAACTTTTAAATTATAAATCACATTACTTAATATTGAATTAGCTCTAGGACATTTAACTATCGAGCTTATTATATATCTAAATTACAACGAGCATTTCCTGTATTTTAATTAAACTAGTAATTTCACTATTACATTAAAATACACTTAGCTCTTTAGACTATTATTCTAATCTCCTTTAAATTATCAGCTCCCTATAACAGGTTGAGTTTATATACGTAATTTTAGATATGTTTCATAAGAAGGACATACAATTATCAACTAAATGCATCCCCATACCCCCTAAAGACACCTTTATAACCAGCTTAATTACAAGTATAAATACATTTATAAGGAACTTGAGATGGAAAGCCTACCATTTTGATAATTACCAAAGTGAAACCACAGAACCAATACACCACCAACCTGGAGAAATAAAAGAAACCATCCTCAGACAAGACAATGAAGAAAGAAAAGCAGCGAAATACTACAGACTAAAAACATACAAAAACCCTAAGAGAAACATAGACACTGAAAATTTTGAAAATGACTTAATCAACCTGATTAAAAATATTAAGTTTAAGAAAAATAAAAAATATATCACTCCAACACTTAAAAAAATAAATAAATTTTCAAAATCTATTTCTACAAGCCACCAAAATAAACTCATAGTACCGGCAGATAAAACTGGAAATTTCTACACAATGGACTATATACAATATAAAAATCTAATATATAAAGAACTTAATAAAAATTATAAAACTACTAATAAATCAGCACTAAATAAAATAAATAATGATGCAAAAAACATTTTAACTAAACTTAAAATAGATAAATACACAGAAATAACAGTACCAGGTACCCCGAGATTTACTTTAAAAGACCACAAACACAGCTTCAATATCAACCCTACTATTAGACTCATTTGCCCCTCGAAATCAGATATAGGACTGGTTAGTATAAACATATTAGATAGAATTATCCCCAAAATTAAATCCATAATAAAATACCCACTATGGCAATCTTCAAACCAAGTAATCGACTGGTTTTCTAATATTCAAAATAAAAATAATATTAAATTTCTTTCTTTTGACATTGAATCATATTACCAATCTATATCACCTATCCTACTTAATAAATCTCTATTAATGGCACGAAAATTAACTAATATAACTCAAGACGAAACTAAACTAATACTTATAGCTAGACAGTCTTTAATAACATTTGATAATAAATATTGGACCAGGAAAAATACCCCTAACCACTTCAACATTTTAATGGGATCGACGGACTCGACTCAGGTCACTGATCTAGTTGGCCTTTTCCTTTTAAATGAAATACATTGTATACTCCATAAACAATTCAAACTTGAAGGAGGGCTATATAGAGATGATGCACTTTTCATAACGAATTCTACTAATAAAAATTATGAAAATGCAATTAAAGCTCTACATAAATTATTTAAAAATTATGGACTTAGTATAAAAATCGACCCTAATAAAAAAATTGTTAATTTCTTAGACATAACCTTAAATCTTGAAAATTCTACCTTTGAACCATACCATAAACCTAACCAATCACTTCTATATGTCCACAATCAATCAAACCACCCTAAATCAATATTAAAATCAATAGTTCCCAATATCGCTCTAAGAATTTCTAGACTGTCTTCTACTAAATCAATATTTACCAAAAATGAAAAATACTATAATGAAGCCCTTAAAAACTCTGGATATAATTCACAAATTAAATTCATAAATGAAAATGATAGAAACATAAACTGCATTAAAAATAAACCTATTAAGAGCGTAATAACATATAATATGGCAATGTCTTCCCGTATACGAGTTAAGAAAAATAACCAGGAGACAAAAAAAGATAAAACCAAACTACAAATATTAGATAATAATATAAATAAACAACAAACTAAAACCCGCAAACGTAAGAATAGACACAAGGAGATCCTATGGTTCAACCCCCCGTATTCCAAAAACCTAGAAACAAACATAGCTAGAGAATTTTTTAAAATATTAGATAAGAACTTTAAAGCCCCCCATAGATATAATAAGATTTTCAATAAGAACACAATTAAAGTCTCTTACTCTACTATGCCTAACCTTCATCAGAAAATAATTAGCTCTAATAATAATAAAATTAATAAACTACAAAATGCAACTATACAAAATACATCGGACTGTAACTGTAGAAGAAAAAATAAATGTCCCCTACAAGGCTCATGTAAAATTAAAAATGTTATCTATAGCTGCACAGTATCAAAAACTCCAAATATACAAGAACCTATCAACAGCCATAACTCAACTACCGAATTAAATAATAACACCAACTTAAATCAATCTACCGATCTATTATTAACCAACCCACCACATTATAATTCAACAATAGACCTAACGGAAAATAATCATAATAATCAAGAGGTAATATATATTGGTTCCACATCTGGCCCAATAAAACATAGAATTTCAACGCACAAACATTCTTTTAAAAATAACTCTCTATCAAACCAAACTACTCTATCCAACTATATTTGGCAACTAAAAAATAGCAATATTTCTTTCAACTTAAAATGGCAAATAATTGAGACTTGCAAATCATATAAACCAGGAGATAAATTTTGTACATTATGTACAAAAGAAACCGTAAAAATTTTAAAATATGAAGATATAAAAAGCACAACCAAACTAGTAAATTCAAGACACGAGCTTCTATCGTGTAATCATAAACGTTGGTTTAAATTTAATAAATATAAACCACCTTAAATCATTAAGAATTACTCATTAGTAAAAATAGATTTTTTTTTTTTTTTTTTTTTTTTTTTTTTTAATAAATTAAGTTAAACCAATTACCGCCCTTAGACTCGTAAATCAAATAATAAATAAAGCCATGACAATTATCTCCCCTTAAAAACTTGCAAAAAAAAAAAAAAAAAAAAAAAAAAAAAATTCTCTCTCTATAGATATTAACTGTAGCGTCTCTAAATCAAAATACGCTAACGGAAACAATTTACTGCACGAGCGTCGTCCTTTTAAAATTCATCATTCAATAAAATAAAAAGCTATAGCAAACATCTAAATGACTACTTTAAATACAGTTCCTGATTTCAAAAAAAGAAAAACCAAAAGGTAATTATATATCTATATATTTTTAAATCAAATTTATTATGTAAATTCAAAAATATATATTTTTTTCTACTCATTTCTATCTCTAACCTATACCAATTTCCTTATTAATTTTCTTATAAATTTTATATCCAAACCTTTTACTTCAATTTTTCAGATTCATCTGCCTTACTTTTAATGCTAGGTTTATTTTTGGTGTCTTTTCAATTCAATAGAAATCCTCCTAAATTTGCTGATGAGGAGACCGTGCTTACCAAAAAAACTATGTATAATTATTCTACGTGACTTCATGTATACCACAAATAAAAAGCACGGATTTCCGAAACGATCGTACAGATAATTGACTTTGTTGTTGTTCCTTCTTATGAAACTGATTTTTAATTTAATTAAATTTTGATTTTTAAATTTTAAAAATTTTAAAACTTTTAAATTATAAATCACATTACTTAATATTGAATTAGCTCTAGGACATTTAACTATCGAGCTTATTATATATCTAAATTACAACGAGCATTTCCTGTATTTTAATTAAACTAGTAATTTCACTATTACATTAAAATACACTTAGCTCTTTAGACTATTATTCTAATCTCCTTTAAATTATATATATATATATATATATATAATTTTATCAGTAGATGTATATTATGTACCGGTTTTCAATATTTACTTCCGCAGTGCTAAATATGTGAGTAGAGCTAGGTAGTAAGTTATAAATATATGTATATTAAACAATTAAGCTATACCACAATTTTAGGCTAACAAGTATAAACACGGAAAATTCTGTGTGGGTTAATTTGGGTTAATTTCTATATATATTTTCATAACTCTCTCTCTCTTTCTCTCTCTCTCTCTCTCTCTCTCTCTATATATATATATATATATATATATACATATATATGATGATTGCAACGTCTTGGCAGACGAGTGCCACTCCCTCAGGCACCTATACGCATACATATATATGCATATATACATATACATATACATACACACAAATATATATAAGTATATACATAGAAACACACATAAGCATGTATACACAATAAATAAATAAAAATATATACACACATACATATATACATACATATACAAATAGATATATATACACATACATACACTAGTACATATATTAACATACATACATACACACACATGCATATATAGAATGATGGAAGATCAATTATTACATGCTTCCAGCATTTCAGGGCTACACACATGACACTTTTTCTATCGCCACGAACAATTTTTATAGACAAATGCCCGAGGAAGTATCTATACAAAGATGATGTTACAGAGTTTTAGCTTTGTACGACAGCTAAGTCTCTCTCTCGGTTCAAAATGTTGAGATGAGCAACAAGCATGAGCAAGATAGCCAGCAACAAATCAAACTGCAGACCAGCTTAATGCGGGTACTGGTCTCCCGTTTATGTATTTTTTTTAAATATATATATATATATATATATATATATATATATATATATATACTAGCAAAAGTACCCGTCGTTGACTGGGTTAAAAAACAGCCTACGGAAAATGGACTCTGATTTATTAAAGTATTATAGGTTATGAAAAGGAAGGATTGTAAATTTGGTTTGAATTTGGGGGTATCAAAACCAAAGCAAAATATGATGAAAGTAAGAATAGAATAGATAAACCCCATAATTTATTATACCATGCCTGTTCACACT
>NC_136505.1:84280148-84367648 GCF_053919585.1 Euprymna scolopes | reverse complement strand
GTCAACTTCGATAGGTTTATATGCTGACACCTTTACGAGTTGCCTATTCTGAAAGCGTTTCTTAACAGGGGGAGGTTTGGGGTGTCTATTCCGAGACCAGTTAAATTGGAAATGTTTCGAATGAGAACGGGAAAGTTTTACATGGAACATTTTTGGTTATTAAAAACAGACAATCACGTGACATATTCATCATTAATATGAGCGAGTGCCATTTTATAACCAAAACAAACTCAAAACATTTATTGTATAAAAATTTATTAAAATATAATTGGACAAACATTTATTGGACAAAAATTTAGTGAAAACTTTGCGTAAAAAATTATAGTTTTAATACAACAATTTCGTAATGAAAGCAACATCAGATTTTTATAAAATAGTTTTTTTTTTCTCAAACAAAGAAATATTACGAAAAGATTTTGGGAAATTAAAGCAACTATATAATTCGAAAAAGTTTAATTGAAAAGTTTGCGTAAAACATTTAAAAGTGTAATAAAACAATTTGGTAATAAAAGCAACATTGGAGTTGTATAAAATAGTTTTCTTTTTTATTATTCCAACAAATAAATAATTGAAAACGTTATTTTGAATTAAAGCAACTTTGAAAGGTCAACAACAGATTATTTTAAATTATTGTTTTTTTCTTTTTTTAACGGGGAAGTGGGTTGTTTTCTTATTTATTTATTTTTTTGTTTTGTTTTAACGGCGATCCGTCTACATTTTAAATTTTGGGTTAATATAAAAAAGTTACAACGGAGCGAAATGTATGTTTCCCTTCCATTTTTACAACAACCGAACAAATAAGGGGAATTGATTTACTAAGATTTTTATTAGAAGCTGAGCATTTATTAAAATTATTTTAGTGTTGAATTTTTCGCATTTTCGTTACATCGGCTACTTTGCAATCGCTGGTAGCCCACTTCAAAAATTGAATACAAGACGAAATTAAACAGAATGCGGATTCAACCGAGCGTTGTTTAAATGTTGAAACACTAAATAAACATTTTATTTATTGTTTTGCATAATTAATTAATCAATTAATTAATTAATGATGGGAGTATTTTTCTGTTTATTTTCTTAACATCTGTTGACAAAAAAATAATTTCTGCATTCTCTTGAAAAAAACTTTTCTCTACTTTCACCTGACTATTTACAATGTTCATATAAAGCATTCATCTTTTCTTTTCATAATAAACATTCTGTTTGCAAAAAGAAACGTTTTCTGCCAAGTTTCTTTTTTAAAAATGCATGTTTACCTGCAAAAAACAATTCATGGTAAAAAAAAGGAATTTTTTTTAGGAAAAAAAATTACAGAAAATATTAAAAGTAAATAAACAATATAAAATGCAATTTTTCTTGGGGAATGTGTTCCATTTTAACAAACTGAGCCACAGCAACGCGTGGCCGGGTACAGCTAGTTTAAGATGTTTATCACAAACAGCATAAAACTATTTTTATTTATCACCTTAGTATCGCTACTTCCTGAGATACTGATGCTTGGATAGGGAAGTTTAATAATTATGGTATGAATGATTAAAAAAATGTCAAATGTAACAGAATGGATATCAACTTTATTCGACTTTGACTCTCGCGAAAGACATCATTTTTTTTTTTTTTTTTGCAATTTTATAATTTTGCAATATGGACCCCATTACAGATATTTTACAGGATAACTGCCACACCGAAATAGTTTCATAAAACCAATACCTTATGCATCAAGTTTCTTGTCTGGAGACTAAAATTCAATGAAGAGTTTTGTAGAAACGTTTCGCAGGGACACAGAAAACTTTGGTAATATATATATATATATATATATATATATATATATATATATATTCTAATAAAGCCGTATTTCTGTCTGTCTGTTCACAATTTGGTTAATATATAGAAAATGTACACTGTTTCACAAATAGATTTAATACTGAAAACGAATTCTTATATACTTTTATTCCTACATAATTTCTATATATACTATTTATTCAAAAAGAATCATCATTCAGCGAGTGTTATTTGGAACCAAGAACATTGAAGCTGCATATCTATAAATTCTCTACCCCCACCCCATCCCTATTACCACATAACGAGTGAAACCGAATAGTTGAGTAGAATCAAGGCGGAAGGAAAGACCAGGAGAAAGCAGGGGCCAGATCCCCGCTAGACAAGTGCGAAGAGAACTGACACCTTTGGGAGGTTTATTGCCACTCAAATTCCAGTGAAGCCCAATGGCCGCTGCGAACGAGAAATCTATGGTAAGCGGCTGTTGCGATAACGCAAAGTCATTTGCGAATGTTATCGAAAGGAGTGAAGAGTACTAGAAACCTGCGGGAGACTTGTTGTCACTCAATTTCCGGGGAACACCACATATTGTTTTCAAGGCGAAATCTTTTATGACCTTTGCGAAAGCTCCCTGTGAGCCAATATTAATAATAATACTACTACTACTACTACTACTAATAATAATAATAATAATAATAATAATAATAATGACTGTTTATTTTTTCACAACACATCAGTTTGACTAGATGTAGCCAACATGTTAACCACGAAAATCGACAGCCCGACGCTTGTCACTACCAATAGTAACCATTTACATCTGATTCTCTTCTCCATGTGCCTTCCTAAAACAAGTTTTAAACAAAATTCTTCTTCTTAGTCTCCGTCTAAAGTGATTCATTGATTTTAAAGATTCTCGATGCATCTTTTTAGTAAGACCGATTTGCTTTTGACCTCGGTTATGTCTGTTGGATCGCGTCCGAAGTCATTATCCTTGTTTCCGTCCGAGCAGATTCCGAATAACATCAAGCCATAGCTTTGCTTGAAAAGTATTTTCCCATTAAAAGCAATACTTTATCAACAAACGAGAATAGTTTCCCCTTACATATTTTACTTCCGGTGTAATGGATATTGCTTTTCTCTTTAATATAAGTTGTTTGGCATTTTTATTTTTTAGTATTGGTATCAACCTTTTTAGAAATTTTAAACAACAATGGTTTCAAATGTAGATGCTGTACGATACAATTTGGATTTTAGAGATAAATAATTATTGTGAAAAATGTGAATATTCTGTATTTCACCTGCGCCCGTCAATTCTTCATTAGTGCCATTTAAAGTGAGTTTAATTTGTTTCCATATATGATACCTCAGTTAGGGCACCACACCTAGGTTTGTTCTCTGCGTTTCCCATAGTTCTGCTCTACTTACGCATTGGAGAACATATTTTATCAAAACTTGCTTTGTTTATGCCAACCACAAACTTTCACAATTACAACCCTCTAATAATGGTAAGTTTGATCACTTTGAGCGTGTCATTATTAAAATGGTTTTGTGTAATAATTTTATTCCAAAAGGTCATTTAATCATTTGTATTTTACTTTAAATTATTGATTTGTGCAGACAGGTGTTATTTACCTCCAAAGGCTGAGACTACAGAAGAACTCCGGAATAGGGCATTTAAAATTAGTAACAAAATACAGTACGGTATATAATACTCATTTAGATAATTATTTAACATTATAAATAACACCGTAAGACAGGGGAAATACTGTAACCAAGGATCGGAAAAACATTGTATTCCACATTGTAACCTGAAAAAAACGTATCATAGGGTCACCGTATCCCGGGGCATTTTTTAATTGTAATAAAATATCATTTAGCATCGAGCAATCGAGAAAATATGCTTAGAGATGTGATTTAGAACGGTTGTTGTAACTTTTGGGAGATGGGACGATTCCGGAATAAAGACCTATCTGTATATGTTATCAACGTTTCGGGTTACTCTCTCTCTCTCTCTCTCTCTCTCTCTCTCTCTCTCTCTCTCTCTCTCTCTCTCAAATAAAATGGAAAGTCTTTATTTCAGTCCAATAATCCAAACAGCTGAACTAGCCAACATGGAAATCGTTGGAAAATATATGATTCCATTTGATGTTTTTACATTCCAAAATGTATAATGTATGTCGATTTCAAAGACAATCATGAATAGACAATAACACGATACACATTTCATAAAGAGGCGTATTTAAACACGCATCTCTTCACCATTACAATATAACATATGCCATCTTGGTGTCGTTTATATACACACTCAATATAACACTAGAATGGACACTTGTGGGACGCCGGCGTTAATAATATGAACTCTATAGCCTCTGCCCATCAACGACTACATTTTTTACTTGGGAGTCGTCACTTATGAAGGCTCAAAGTCCACTCGAGGATAAGGGTTAATGAATAATCACTGTAATGTGGTAATGTAGCAATCTTTAATGGTGTAAATTTATAAAAGAGCAAAGATTTGATGATTGATAAAATGTATTTCAAATATCTTATCGCTAACAAGTTTGCGAAATAAACATTTGTCCCAAAACGTTGATATCCCAAAGCTATCGCTCGAGAAATGATAAGCAGTTTTATTGATGCATATTAGCTGTTCCTTTTGCAGAACGACATCCATATTGCTTGCGTCGCTTAAAGCGTTTACAGAATGATCGCAAAATTTGCATTCGATCAAAAATTCTTTGCAAAGAGTTTGATTTTATTAGATGCTGAGGAAATCACCTTTGGTCCATGTGTTAACGAGCATCTCTCCCCCCCTCTCTGGCTTTCTTACTCTTTCTGTTTTCTCTCTCTGTGTCTCTATAAGAGAATAGAGAAGGAGAGAGGGAGATAGATAGAGAGAGAGAGAGAGGTGAGTAAACGTGAAAGTAGACACGTTTACCAGAACCAAAGGTCAGCTGACCAAATTACGTATGTGTGACGTGGTTGGCTAGATCTGTGAGATTTGATTTGAGCTTTGAAGAAGACGGACGTTTTCCGTGGTCTCCCCCCTCTTAACTGGGGAGGGGGGAGACGAACGCTGACGTGTGTGAAGAAGAACCACACAAGCAGATTTCACTTTACACCTGCTGCAGGACCTCTGGGGAAAGTGAAATAAAAAACTATAAAACACATTCATCGTCTTGGAGTGATAAATCTTCGTCAAACAGGTATCAAGTCTCCCTCCAGGATGAGAAATTTCCAGATGATCCGTTTTGCAGAAGCAGAGGTAGGTTCAGAAATTACATGTCACACACACGATTCCCTTTATGATAATCAAACACACAACCATTTATATTAGAGACAATCACACGGAATCTTTGATGTTATATAGTGTATACACCCAAACGTAAAAAGTGCCCCTAAATGAAGAACTCTATATAACATATTCAAATGTAACGAAAGCTAAATTTGGTCCCCCTCAATGATTCAAAATGGCGCCCCAGGATGATAACCCTAGTGAGAACTCAATGATATCAGTATATAACACATGGATGACATAGTTAAAATTATCTATTCACTACCGATTGTCTTTCAATCACTATTAGTGTGTTGACATTCACTATTGCAAACATATAGACTTCTTAGATTCGTTTAACCCGTGCATCTATGGCCTTCATAAAAATCCGAATAAATTCTTGCAACAAGCGAATATTTAAGTCTTTTTTTTAGATAAGGACTTGTAATTTATATTATTTTAAGTATTTAGACTACTGTTCTCGTATTCAATGTTAGTCTTACAAGTCTTTGACTAATGTAACCTCTGATCTTTTGTAGGTGCATAGAATTTCGAACGACACCTTTTATTTAATCAACGGTGTAGTTTAGTCCCGTTCCAGCAGACATGACTGGATAAAAGTCTTAAGTAATTCGTAATTAAGCTCTTAGTATCGCCCGAGCTGAGTTTTGTCACCTGCAACCTCCAGAGGACTGTCACTGAATACTTCTTATAACTTATCACTTTATCTTTTACGCCAGATCACAAAAATTACCGTACAGTTTCCTGAGTGCGAAAGAAAATTCATCTAAAGAAGGTCGAAGGTTATATCAGCCGAAGTTTTATGCTAATAGCAAGATGAGAACGGTCGTCTCAATAATTCAAATGATACCAAAAATGTACATCTATTCTCATACAAATTCACATACGATGCTAGTTTCATTCAGAGGATACGTCCTCGGCAATCAGTACGACACTCTGTATCATCACTTTAACAAATGATGACCTTGCATCTATTGGGCGAAAGTATGATTCTGTGCCGTTCTATGTGCTCCAACGTCCTAGACTTTACCTTTTTCCTTTGATGATAATTTATTGAGAATTCCCGAGACACCCCTATCGATGAAAGCTGGCAAGGCTGTCTAAGTGCTTATGGCACAGTTATCTCCTATTGTACGCTGACCTTACAATACCCACCTACTTTATGTCAGGTAAATAACTGTAAATGGACTAAAGAGTTAACATCAGTTTTAAAAGCGGCATTTTTTTCAACTTACTTATGGGGGAGGGGTATGCCGTTCCGGTTTCACTATTGAACATGCTACTGCTATTAGCTCAGCATTATAACTACACACGATTCGCAGAAGTGAAAAGCGTCCGTCTACCTTCTAAAATGTGTTCACTTAAGAAAATAATACAAAATTAATTAACTGTAAGCAAGATAAATTTGACAAGATTGAACCAAAAAGAAAAAACGCAATATATGTTTCGGTGGTACCCCTACAGATTCTTACAGTGGACTATTCCTAGCCTCAGTTCCGGTAACCAGTTTCTGCTATCGAGTAGTCTGGAGCTCGAAGTCAGTGAGAGTGGGTCGTATCCTTACTTTGTCCTTCTAGTTGATCGGAATCTCACTCAACCATATGTACGTTTCAGTATTTTCTGTTAACATATATTTCATTTCACAGCCTTCTTGTTCTCTTTTTCAACATTTAAACCATAGCAAACTGGCGACGAGGTTTCGAAAACTCATGAGGGAAAATCGAATTTTAAAATATGCTAGTGTTCCCACAACCAACTAGCTACGAAGGAATTCGAATTCAAATAACAATTGACGGTAATTCGAAACGCCTTCACGCGCGGAAATTAACAAGCAAAGCCCGGCTGCCGTTAATTTGAAAGAAAAAAAAGGAAAAAAGACATTTTTTCGAGGGCTTCACAATTAAAGAAATAATGGATGTCGAAACAACTTACACAAAAAAAAACGAATGCAAAACAGTATATAAATTTTTGTCTTTTCCTGGGAAAAAAGTTAAAAAAAAAAAACAATGTCTGTTACAAAGCGTGTTGTAGTTAAAAATTTCACTTGTTGCAAAAAATAGAAAAAACACAACTGTCGCCTTTGAAGAAAACAAACTGTCCATTTTAACAGTTTGACCTAATTTCGCACATGTGTATTTCGCAGTGAATTGTTCATTGATTAATTTATTGCAAACTGGAAAAATGAAATATAACATTTTTTATTTGTTCAAGAATTTTTTTTTGCCTCGAGTTTTGAATATTTTTTCTTTTTCTGACTCTCGTGTAAAGTGAACATTTTATTTTATGAAACAAGAAAAACGGGACATTTTACTAAAGGCAAAGACGCTATTTTTTTTCACTGCTAAATATTTCGAAAAGATTTTCTCTCCATTTTTATTTCAGCTTCCAATGTTTTAGACCTTAAAACCCCAAGTGATGTATATAAAACAATTACAGCATTTAGACACAAAAGATAAAATATTTTTCTTTCTTTTGTTCCCTCCTAAGTTTTTGTCCAGTGTTCATATAAAAAAAAGTTTTTGTCGTTCACTTTGTGTAGATATCTAAGATGGCGGACTGGAAAGCCATTATTACACAGTTGTTCAAGGGGCAGCGAACCACCGAGGAAGATTTAAAATAACAAAATAGTTCCAATTGCAATTTAAACAGCAGTTTTAGCAACAACGACGAATTGTCCTGCAGTTCTACAAGGAACGAGAATTTTAACAGCAACAGCGGCAAGAAATGTTGGAGGAGAAATTGTTACTTCAACAGAATGGGCAAGAGGAACTTTTCTAAAAAAATGTTGAATAGAATTGATAACATTAATAACAGCGCAGCTTTTTTCCAAAACACTATATGGAATTCGATAGAAACGTTCACCGAAGCAGGACAAGACGTTTGACGCTTTTTGTAGGCGATACGAATACTTATTCACTGTTGCTTGCCAAGAGTGGAGCTATGCCAAAAAGTTCTGCTTACTTTAAAGGAAACTAGGGACCAGAGAACACAGGAAGTTCGTTGACTATTTACTATCCAGGAAAACGAGCGAACTGGAATTTTCCGAGGCAATCAATTCGGCCCGAAAACGACTCTTTTTTTTTTATAAGAGATGGAATTGTGTTAACCTGGCGAAACGCGATGGCAAAGATTATCTCACCTTTGCGTTCACCGTTAACAAGTACTGCGAAGACTTTCGTCTGACTGAACTATCAGCAAGTGATTTCAAGAGTTTTATTTTTGCACAGGCTCTTGTCTCGACGAAAAAATCCAGGGATAAGATGACTTCTCTCAAGACTCGAAAGCAAAAATTGGCGAAACATTACCAGCGCGTAATCTGCGTAAACCCGACTCAAGAAAAATCGAGGTGTCAAGCGTGCCATACATACGAAGGACTAGCTTCAGACCAGAGGAGTACTCCGGCGGAAACAAAACAAGTAAACAAGATGACAACCCAGACAAAAGTCCGTGCAGTCGTTTGCGGCGGACAACATTGGTCTCTAGACTGTTTTTACAAAAATAAAAAGCAAAGAGTGTAGCAGGAAAGACCACAAATCGACACAGAAAACAACAGAAGAAATAACAGAGTCCGACAAGTAAACAGGAACCGGCGGAAATATGTAACTGTTTACATCCTCAACAAGGAAGTGGATTTACAGCTTCATTCCGGTTCAGACATGTCAATCAACAATATTCAAGCATAAGAAAAGAATAGGTAGAACTAACAAATCAGCTCGTGCAGTGGCAGGCGATAAGACAAAATTTGAGGGAGAACTGATACTCCCCGTGACAGTGAATGATACCACCCAAAAAGTAAGAGTCTTTGTGCACAAGATATTCGAAACCACTTTAGAACAGATTGGATGGAGTAAGTCATTCTCTGGGACCAACCGATTAACAATTTCTGTCATAAGATAGAAAACTCTACTGGAGCACAGCAATTAAAAATAATAAAAGGAAAATTTCCGGAAATTCTTTTCATTGAAACAAGAAAGATGTACCAAGTCTATATTTGAGCTGAAGGGAAACGACCTATTCGTTTTCAAGAAGATACGAAACGTCCCGATTGCAGCAGTCAAGAAAATTGATAAGGAACGGGATCGGTTAGAAAAGACCGGAATACTTTCGCAAGTAAGCACCAGTGAATGAATCGCCCCTAACGTATACATTCCGAAAAAGACTAATCAAATTCGTGTTTGTCCGGATTTGTTCCACAGGCCTGAATGCAATTCTGAAAGTACCACTACCCTCTTCCCACATCAGAGGTTTCAACAAACTCAACGGTGGTACGAGAAGCAGAAAAGGACGACTTTATTTGCGACATTAAGCGCAAGATCGCTAGAAAGGACAACAAACTGATCCAGTTTCGACCTCAATCAGCACCAGAACCACCACAGTCGGTTCGGGAAAGGAAAGTGACCGATACAATAATGATAGACCTAAGTAAGACGTAAGAGATATTAACAGCTTTTACGAAGGAAAGCTTGCAAGAGGGTGTTGGGGTGGCAGATTTTGATAATGGACTATACCTGACCTTACTTCCGGTGACCTGTTTCTGCTGTGGAGTAATCCTGACCTAAGATTAAGTGGGAGTGGGATGTAACCTTACTTTGACTTTTCAGTTTAGCGAAGTCCCACTCAACCAATATGCGTTTCTGTATTTTCTATTAGTATAATATTCATTTCACTCCAAGCCTTCTCGTTCTTCTTTCAACATTCTACCACGACAATATATATATATATATATATATATATATATATATATATATATATATATATATATATATATATATATATATATATATGTGTGTGTGTATTAGGTTAATGAAAAAATTTAAATGGTGTATTTTTAAATAAGTTTCCATTATAACACCTTTACTTCACATATTTTAAAGAGAGTTTCTCGCTCTATTTAATCGTTTAAATTGACATCGTTTTAAATCAGTTTTGTCTTCTTTTCAGAACTTTGAATATAAGATGAGAAAAAACAAACAAATTCGCACAATTTTCTCATCTCAATTTAAGTTATGCCGAAAAGCTGCTTAAATAGTTCGCAATATCAACGAAACGTTTGGCCCAGGACCCACTACTGAAAGCACAGTACAATGGGGGTTTATGAAAGTTTTGGGCGGTGAGGTGAGTCTTGATGATAAGCGTTGGGGTGGGCCATCAGATGTTGAATTAAGAGCCTTGGTCGAAGTTGGTCCCCGCACAACTGTTCGAGAACTTGCTTCTGAATTAGACATAAAAATTTCCGACCACTTGAGAGAGATTGAGAAGACAAAACACTTGATAAATTGATACCTCAAGAGTTGAACGACAACCAAAAGAAACGCCGTTATGAAATGCCATCTTTCTTTCTTTTATGCAACAAGAACGACCCGTTTTCCAACCGGGTTGTGACTTGCGATGAAAAATGTTTTTTTACGACAACCGCCGATACAGTGGTTATACGCCGACCAAGCATGACACTTTCCGAAGCTAGAGTTGCATTAATAGAATACCATGCTAACTGTTTCATCTACTACGACCGGTTTCATCTACTAAAGTTTTCTGAATGCAGGCGAAACAATTACGGCGGACAAGTACTGAATGAATGAAATGCATCAAGAAACAACACTCAGCATTAGTCATCAGAAATGTCCAATTCTCCTCAACGAGAATGCCTGACCGCAAGTTGCTAAACCGACTCGTCAGAAGTTGAATTAATTAGGCTAGGAAACTCTGCCGAACTCTGCGGGCCTCTCACCCACTGACTATCATTTTTAGAAGCATTTCGACAACGTTTTGCTAGAGAAATGCTTCAAAAACTTAAGCGATATCAAAAACGCTTCAGCGACTTCACCGCCAACAGAACGCAATATCTTTACGTTACTGCCATAAATATACTTGTTTTGTGTTGGCAAAAATGGGTTTATTCTGGTTATGTTTATTTTAATCAATAAATTTTTCTTTAAGCCGAGATAAAAGTTAAAAACCGCAAGAACGTATTTGTTCGACAGAATACTCCAAAATCAAATTTTAAGAAATCCCATTGATATATATATATATATATATATATATATATATATATATATATATATATATATATATATATCAATGGGGTTTCTGTGAAACAGCGAAACAGTATTGTATGTGGATGACTATAATGCTCCCTATCTTGGGTTGAGCATATTGGGAAGTGATATACAAACTGCCATTAGCGTATTCCACGACGCTCTTTTATGCCAACAAATCGAGCGGAGGCAATTGGATGATGTCAAAACATCGTTAATTCATTACCCACACAGCAGCAGCCGTATAGCATAATGGTGAGAAGCCTTTACTGTCATTAGGGCGGTTGGGTTTCGATCGTGGCTTGGGGCAGTTGCCTGTCTAGTCGCACTGATGAGCTGTGAAACAGCGAAACAGTACTGGATATGGATGACTATATATATATATATATATATATATATATATATATATATATATATATATATACACACACAGTTAGAACATTGAATCAACTCACAGTCATGAATTATTAGCTTTGTTTAATTTTGTTCTTCTAATTTTGTTTCAAATTCATCTTATTTGTATTTTAGACAGACGCATGATTATATTATGTCTTCCACGTTGGTTTTGTGGATAAAGAAAGATCACTAATTAATTTCTGAACACTGCTATAATGTTTAATATATAGAATGCAATATATATATATATATATATATATATATATATATATATATATATATGTGTGTGTGTGTGTGTGTGTACGTGTCTGTGTGATTATCTGTTAGTATTTTAGTGTGATAGAGTGTGGGCGTGTGGGAGTGAGTGTGTTTGTACACTTTAGAATACTTATGTAGGTGTACTATTGAATTACTTTGCAGGCAGAGTGGCGATTTGAAATGGATTGTACATATTGATATGGCACGTAAGCAAGGCTGCGCCGACATAGGCAAGACCATCGCATTATGGCCGCGAAAACACAGGGAAACTCGTGCGTATAAAAGATTATGGCTCTGTTCCCCGGTTGTTTCCGCATGTGACTGCATGTGCATTAATGTTATCTCAAGTTTCATTCACACGCATGAGTAAATACTTATCGAATCTCGAGCGAGAACAAAATGGTGTCATATGTTGATAAATCTCTTTTCGTAGTAGTGGTGGTGTGGACGGGTTAACGCCATTTCAAGATGCCGGATGGATGAGCATTTATGAGGAGCAGCAGGAGAAAGATGGAAAGGAAAGGAGGAATGGTGGAAGAGGGGGTTATATGACGGAAATATTAAGAAATGTTTAAACTCGTTTTCCTTCCCCTTTAAAAAGTGACTGCAAAAATAGCAATTCCTTAAAAGAGATTGACATGATAACAGTGACAAAAGAAAGGCTTTAGATAATGAGGGCCGTACAGTGATATAAAAGGTTCTGATTGGTCCATCAAGACCATGTTATACAACGAAAAAGACATTTTTAAGTAAACAGTGAAATAGTCCCCATGACTGCCTATAAAAGAATATAACAATGTAAATATCCTGCAAATTTAAGCTGTTATAACTATTTTTGTCAGAAACGATAGATTGCATAATAAACTATTAGTTGTTAGTTGTTTATTCGGTAATTCTAAGACAGCTTTTGAAAAAAACAAAACAACGTATAACATAAAGATAGCGGCGCGTCATATAGAAGAGTCTCTGACAAAGTTTTGCTATTATTAGAATTGAGCCGTTTTTCTTCATCATTTTGGCGTTTACAGATTCGAAAATTGTTAAAAAGCAGGGAACATTTCTATTACAAGTAAACTAAACTAGAGTAATAGCTACATGTCAGATATGTCGTCCTGCACACGGAATTCGATGTGGTAAAAAAAGAGAGAAATGGTCGTTTATTCAAAATGTTGTCTTCGTTTGTCTCTCCCATCCATATACCCCCAGGAGTAATCCATGGAGAGCTTAAGTAATGTAAATTTTGCAGTGTTGTAAAAACAGCAGCAAATAATATGAGCCATTGAACAATATTATTGGTGCTTTTTGTTGTTAACTTCTACATTATAACTGGACAAACAAAAAAAGAGTAAAAGTCTGCTGCCGCGGCTTCACGACCACGGAAAAGAAGAGAAAATGAGATCGACGTCACTATCCAATAGGAAAAAAACTTACGAAACGAAAAGAAAGGTCTATCGATTTAAAAAGAATTCCTCTTTCAATGTTTTTTTTACCCATATAGCAGATACTGTATGCTAGGAGAAGATATCAACTCAGAAAAGGTTAAAAAAATTATTGAGAATGCACAGAAGCAACACGACAAAGCAAAATTTGCCGGCTGTCGCAACAGATTATTGTTAATACTTTACTTTCTTGTTAATACTTTCTTGTTAATACTTTATTGAATTGGAGGGTTATCGAAATTAAAGCTTTCACCCTTTTTACAAAAGAAAAAATGGTACTCATGCAGAGAGTGATCCAGAAGTAACTCAGAGTCTGTCTGGCTTTCCCCGGAACATGACGTCAACAGCCGAAGTAAGCCGAGCGTCGCGGAGGAAATTAAGCCGAGCGTCGCCGATGAAAGCATAAAAAGAAAAGAAAACCTACCTTACATTTTAAGTTTTATTAACTATAAAGAAAAATGTCATAACAATATTTTATTTTATTTTACATTTTTGCTATATATACATATATTTTTACATGAATATTGTTTAAGATGTTTTTGCTATATATACATATATTTTTACATGAATAATGTTTAAGATGTTTTTGCTATATATACATATATTTTTACATGAATAATGTTTAAGATGTTTTTTGTTCGAGAAAAGGTTCAAAGGTAAATCAAATAAATACTTTCAAGGTTTTTTTTTTAAGTTTTTTTTTTTAAGAAAAATTGAAAATAATTGTTTTGTTGTTCAAGGAAAAACCTGAAAATATGAGTAACGAAAATATGAGTAACGAAAACATGAGTAACGAAAATATGAGTAACGAAAACATAAGTAACGAAAATATGAGTAACGAAAACATGAGTAACAAAAATATGAGTAACGAAAATATGAGTAACGAAAACATGAGTAACGAAAATATGAGTAACGAAAACATGAGTAACGAAAATATGAGTAACGAAAGCATAAGTAACGAAAATATGAGTAACGAAAACATAAGTAACGAAAATATGAGTAACGAAAATCTGAGTAACGAAAATCTGAGTAACGAGAACATGAGTAACGAAAACATGAGTAACGAAAATATGAGTAACGAAAATATGAGTAACGAAAACATGAGTAACGAAAATATGAGTAACGAAAACATGAGTAACGAAAATATGAGTAACGAAAATATGAGTAACGAAAACATGAGTAACGAAAATATGAGTAACGAAAACATAAGTAACGAAAATATGAGTAACGAAAATATGAGTAACGAAAATATGAGTAACGAAAACATGAGTAACGAAAATATGAGTAACGAAAACATAAGTAACGAAAACATAAGTAACGAAAATATGAGTAACGAAAACATGAGTAACGAAAATATGAGTAACGAAAACATAAGTAACGAAAACATGAGTAACGAAAATATGAGTAACGAAAATATGAATAACGAAAACATGAGTAACGAAAATATAAGTAACGAAAACATAAGTAACGAAAACATGAGCAACGAAAATATGAGTAACGAAAATATGAATAACGAAAACATGAGTAACGAAAATATGAGTAACGAAAGCATAAGTAACGAAAATATGAATAACGAAAACGTAAGTAACGAAAACATGAGTAACGAAAATATAACTAACGAAAACATGAGTAACGAAAACATGAGTAACGAAAAAGTAAACGAAAATATAAACTAGATTTTCACATTTTCAGTCAAACAGTGATTTTTTTTCTAAAGCCATAATAATTGAGTAATTACTTCAGGTGTGAATCTTGTAAAGACTCACACACACATGTTTATATATATAAAGATATAAACATAACTTTATAAATATGAAAGAAATAAATACACCCTATCGAAATACAGTCGAAAAATATATTAATTTAAATTCAGAATGACTTTAACTTTACAAAACACAATATTCCAAACATAAAATAGTATCGTTATTGCTTTACAAAATAATAGTAGAAATAGACACGTAAAACATCAGCTAAAATAGTCGGAAATACACTCTCAGATACCTCATACCAAACTATTATATGTAAATATTCAAATAATCTTATCATTTTCTTTAAAAAAAAGTACTGCTTCTAAAAAAATTTGAACAAAACGTACTTTGCTAATAGCCCGCCATAAAAAAATATGACCATTAATTTTTTAAATACCACATACATGGGTTGCCTCATTTCTGTTCTTGGATCATTTCGGCCATTTCCGACGTAGAATGTAAGGCGTTTAAGATATAAAATAACACTATCAAATAACTTTTTTTTAAAAAAGGGCAGTTTTATTCATTAACACATAGCTATTTAACATTATCAAAATATATTTCTAGAAACATATGTGGGATACCAAACTAATCTGCCTAACTTTCTAAAGATAGAGATATTACAGCTGGGTGTTATCTACAGTCACTTGCAAAGAAGATAATGAAAGCAAGGAGGGAAGTAAAGAGCACAAGAAGAGGGAGATAGTCAAAGTACGAAATGAAAACGAAAAGTTGATATGTATTTCACGATAAATTGCATGATGTAAGAATTTGTTGCCACATCTGTGCAATATAGCTTTCGAACACAAAACACTGACTTCAGCGAGAACTGAATCACAAGGTTGGCAGCTAATTAAGCCTTTACATATTGCCATTGAAATAATTTCAAAGCGATGTTCTCTCTCGCATATGATATCAACTATTTTTTCTTTCACAGTTATCTGCTGTCGATAATAATGGTCTAGCTTAATGGTATGCGTGCCACAAACCTTTTGCCATCAGATGACTCAACAGTATAAAAACTAAAACTATCGCCGTTTTTTTGTTCTTTTTGTTTTACTCTGATTAATAGAATTCATCTTTTAAAATTATTTTACACGAATAATTATTTCTTTAATTTTGCATGTTTTCTGAGTTTTTGTTTTACTCCATATCGTCCACAAGCATACTGCCGCCGAGAGGTAAACCACAACTATGAATTAGAAACTGAGTCGGAGGTTGTACAGCGAGATACTTTCTTACATTACATTTAAATTTCTGCGTGTTTATACAGCAAGTGAAAAAGGGAGCAAGTAAGGAATTATTTCACAGGAATGTGGTTTGAGGAATGTCCTTAATTAAGGCAAGTACCTCACAAATAAGACTTCGCAATACTATTGTAACACTAAGACAACCAATTCTTCGATTCAAGTACATTATTCGAACGGCGGTTCATCATATATAAATTTACTTACATTCCTTTCTAACTCTCTCTCTCTCTCTCTCTTTATTTATATATATATATGTATATATATATATATATATATATATATATATATATACGTTTTTTTTATTGCCGTATCTTTCTGTTAAGTTACATTATTGTTGCGGCTACACGGCCGTTTTTTTGGCTGTCTGTAGCGTCCTCAGACTTTTACATAAATGTTCGCTATTTTGGGATTAATAGCGAACATTTCTGTAAAAGTTTGAGGACGCTACAGACGGCCAAAAAAAAAAACGGCCGTGTAGCCGAAACAATAATGTAACTTAACAGAAAGATACGGTAATAAAAAATAAAACATATTTGCTCTACAACAGTATTGAGCACTTTCTTCAGTTTTTATTAATTACCATCTCAACTAAACTATATATATATATATATATATATATATATATATATATATATAATACGGGTGCCCGGCGTTGCTCGGGTGTTTGTAGGTGAGTGTTAAGCAAAAAAAAAAAATGGTAGTAGGAAGGCAGGTTCAAATCTGTACCGCGAAGGAGGAAAAGAACGGGGAAAAACTTTACGTCTTTGCTGTTACGATCACCGCCAAAGTGGAAGTGACGTAGATTAAGATTAAGACGTAGGGTAAGATTAAGGCTAGAAAATCGAAAATATCGATGAAAAAAGCAACCCCCCTGTAGAAAAGTTCCCAGTTGAGGGTGAAGAAATTAATGTGTTTAGCCAATTATTCGTAATTTGTCGTCTGAAGGGCCGAGCTTAAAAACCGTTCTGATCTTGTGAAAATCTGTCGCCTCTGTCGAACGTTTCAGGCAGACATGCAAACATACATACATACATACATACATTTATATATTGGTAGCTCAAATTTTCGACCCAAACCGATTCAAAAGCTTGCCCTATCTCTGAATACACTTTATGTAAAATTTCAAATGTTTAGACCAGAAATTGTCTGAATAATTTGGTAGAGACCAACAGGTCCAATTATTTTTACTTTAACCCCTATTATGACCCTTTAACATTTATTTTTTTTTTGGCTAAAATAAAGTTATTAAATTGGATCCATGTCCAAGGAATCGATATCTAAAATTTCAAAGTTTTAGACCCAAAATCGTCGGAGTTCTCAAAGGTCAAATCGTTGAACTTTGAACTCTTAACAGCCAAATTTTTGGCCGAAAATGCATTACAAGATTTTCCCAAATCTCAGTACCCTGTATATAAAATTTTGAGTCTGCAGACTTAAAATTGATAGTTATTATGCCCGGAAATGTTCACAGACAGACAGACATACACACACACGCTTTCATTTATATATATATATATATATATATATATATATATATATATATATATATATATATATATATATATATACTAGCGGCCAATACCAGCTGCTCGGGCCGTATATACTGTTCTTAACTTAATGTGCATATATATATATATATATATATATATATTAAAAAGTTTGACTCATGTCCAGGTAGTTGACAATTAATATTTCAAGTATTTAGGCCACAAAATTAGCGAAGGGGTTTGGTAGAGTCTGCAAAGGTCAAGTGTTTGAACTTTGACCTCTTGGAAGCATAATTATTGCCTAAAAACTGATTTAAAAGATTGCTGCATGTCTGAATACCCTTTATGTAAAATTTCAAATCTTCAGACCCAAAATATGCTGAATAGTTTGCTAGAGACCGCATAGGTCAAATCTTTAAAACTTTGATCCCTTGGCAACCAGATTTTAGGGTAAAAACCCATTAAAAAGCTTTCTTCATGTCTGAATATACTTTATGTAAAATTTCAATTGTTTAGACGAAAAATTGGCTGAGCAATTTGGTAAAGTCCGGAGAGGTCAACTTTTTTTTATACTTTGACCCTATTTTGACCCTTTAGTCTTTATTATTTTGGGCTCAAATAAAATTAAAAATTTTGTTCTATGTTTAAGTAACCTACATCGAAAATTTCAGGTGTTTAGACCCAAAATTAGCGGGGATGTTTGGTAGAGTTTTCAAAGGTCAACCTGTTGAACTTTGACTCCTCAACAGTAAAATTTCTGTCTGAAAATGGATTAAAAAGACTTTCCCAAATAGCAATACCTCCTATGCCAAATCCCTAGTCTGTAGACGGAAAATTGGCAGAGTAGTTTGGTAGGGAAATGTACACCCAGACACAGACAGACAATTTGACTTTATATATATATATATATATATATAGAGAGAGAGAGAGAGAGAGAGAGAGAGGAGAGAGAGAGAGAGGAGAGAGAGAGAGAGAGAGATAGATAGATAGATAGATAGATAGATAGATAGATAGATAGATAGATATAGATATTTTTTATTTTATTTTATTTTTTTTTACATTTTGACCCCAAACAAGGCACATTGCCACTGTAGTGTAGGGGGGTACTATCAGGGGCAGCAGCTACTGGGGCACTATGTTGGGATTTGGGCAGCAAGATGTCGGTTCACGTTACACTTGAACTTCTACATGTCAGTACAGTTGGGGAAGCAGGGACCTGGAATTGAATTCCAGGGTCTAGAGGTTCTGGGGAAGAAACTACTAGAGTAGAAAGATCTTCTACATCTAGGGCTCTCTACAGTGTGGGATTTAGCTGCCTGTCGGGTTTGTCGAGGGTGTCTACGTCGTGGGAGCACAAGTGTCTGCAGTTCGTCAGAGCATTCACCATTAAAATACTTGTAGAACAGGCAGAGGGATGCAACGTTTCGTTGATGGGACAGAGGCTGAAGCTTAGATGCCAGTTCAGGGCCTATCAGATTGGCGACTCTCTTTTGAACCTTGTCTAGGAGCGAGAGACTAGCAGCAGATGCACCAGCCCAAATGTGACAGCAATACTCCATATAGGGGCGAATGGTGGCCTTATGGAGGTACAGGATACTTTCAGGTGTCAGTAGTTTTCTAGCACGGTAGAGAGAGCCTACCTTTTTCGCAGCGGCCCTGTCAATGTTTTCAATATAATTGTTCCAACTCATGTTTCCTGTGAACGCTAGGCCAAGCAGTTTGAAAGATGTACTCTCAGACAGGGAGTCACTGGCCATTGCTATAGGTGGCAGAGAAGGTTTCTTGTAATTATTGAAGGAAACCAGTTTAGTCTTGGCAGCATTGAATGTGACCATTCATTTTTGTCCCTATACCACTTCAGATTGGAGGTCATCCTCTAGTGTTTTTGCCATTTCTTTAGTGATGTGTTCATTTGTTTTCCTGTCATGTCCGTTATAGAGTGTGGTGTCATAAGCATATATACCCATCTCAGAGGCAGTTTTGTCGGGGAGGTCATTAATAAATATTAGGAACAATAGAGGTCCAAGCATAGACCCCTGAGGTACTCCCGCATTTATATCACACTGTTTCGATGTACGACCATCGAGGACAACCTGGATTTTTCTCTTATCTAAGAAGGATTTAATTATGTTAAGTATTCTACCAGTGATACCGTATGATTTAATTTTTCTGAGGAGACCCTCAATCCATACCCTGTCAAAAGCCTTAGATATATCTAGAGCTACCGCTCTGCCCTCACCCGCTTTGTCCAGTGAATGGTATATACGTTCAGAGATTACAGTGAGGATGTCTGTTGTGGAACGGGCTTGTCTAAATCCATATTGTTTGTCAGTCAGAATTTTAGCATCTGTAAGGTGCCGGACTAGAGCATGGTTAATTAAGGTCTCAAATATTTTGGTGAAAAGTGGCAGGAGGCTAATGGGGCGATATTTTGATGGGTCAGTTCTTTCGCCAGAATTCTTGAATACTGGTACCACAGAAGCAGTTTTCCAACAGCCCAGGAAGCAAAATTTATTAAGGCATTTGTTGTAGAATTTGGAGAGATCTGGAGCTACTTCGGCTGAGCACTTTTTTAATAGCACCGCTGGGATGAGATCAGGTCCACATGCTTTTGAAGTGTCAAGGGTTTTATATGATAGCATGTACCTGAGGAAGGGTGATTTGTAGATCGTCTAGCGTGGCGTCTGTCCGCAAAGGAAAGTCAGGCAGGGTGTGGTTGGAAGGGTCCAGTGTGGAGTTTGAGGCAAACCGGCTGGCAAGCATAATAGCCTTGTCGGTTGCTGAGCAAACAACCTCGTGATTGTTGGTTAGTGGAGGAATTGTTGATTGCCCATTATTTACTACACTGTTGCAGATTTTCCAGAAGTCACGAGTTCCTAATTTTTTGTGCTTCGATGCGTTTTTTAGTGGTTTCAGTAAATTCTCTCTTAGCTGTCGCTATTTTTTTTCTTTACGTTATTTCTAGCTTCTATATACTTATGTCTGTTTGAACTGGACTTATGTCGGTTAAATCTGCGGTATGCATGCTGCCTTTGAGCAATGGCAGTTGCGCAAGTAGAAGTAAACTATTGGGGAGAGTGGGGCTTGCTATAAAATTTCCGCATGGGAACATATGCTTCAATTGCTGTTTTGAACCATTCAGTGGTCTCACTCGCCCACTGCTCAGCAGGTAGAGAAAAAATATTTCCCCATGGGGCATCTCTGATAAGATCTCTGATGGCTTCCTAGTCATCCTTTTTTATAATATCTCGTTGTTTTGAGCACTGGCTCTTCAGTTTTGGGTCTAGAGTTTAGAGTGATTTCGACCATTATCACTGCATGATCAGCGTTCCCGAGTGGGCTGTCAGCATTTGTTTTACACTCCTCGGGAACTGTGGCCAGAAACAGATCTAGAAGTGATGCGTGTTGTTCTTGTTGGTCAGGGAAACGCGTTGGAAACGTAACTATTTGTGATAGGGAGCGAGATATAGCGAAGCTATGTGTTGTGCTGCCCGCTGCATCTGCGTGAGTAGAGAATCCAAGCCAGTTTTTGTGGTGAGCATTAAATTCACCAAATACATGTACTTGTGCGCTAGTGTTGAGGGAGAGTGCTGTGTCTATGCTGTCAGAGACTTTGTTTATTATATTGAAGTCCTGGGTCGAGGACGTAGCTAATGTTATGTTGTATGTTTAGTCTAAAGCATATAAAGGCTTGATCGTCCGTTTCTAGGTTTGTTTCTCTAGTCAGGGGGAAGGTGTTACGAATGTAGATTCCAAGTCCGTGCATATGTCTGTCAGAGTCTTTACGGCAGAGTGGGAGATAGCCAGGCATGTTAAAGTAGTTAGAGGGGATTGAGGAGTGTAGGTTAGTCTCGCTTAGTGCTATAGTATCCGGGGCATTTGTAAGGAGAAATGCTTCAACATCAGCTAAATTAGTTCTAAGCCCACAGATGTTAGCGAATGCAAGCCTCAAGGGAGGAGGAAAGTTGGATTTGTTTCTCCCTAGTCCTGGTTTAAGCTTATTTTTTTTATTGTACTGTCATCATGTTTTTAAAGAGCTTCAGTTGGGTAAGGGGGAGCTGAACAAGAGGTTATGCAGGGTATCAGACATGCGACACAAGTAGACCTTTCTTCAACTAGGACTGTGGCCTCAGGAAAGCCCATCGGGGATGAGTGCAGGGTCCCTTTTCCATGCGCGACATGGCACTACGAATATTCCGATATTATACAACTGTTGATGGAGCAGCGGCTCTAAGCGCTACCAAAGAGTTAGGGCTCCTATACTACCAGTCGGAAACAGCAGACAGGAACTGTCAATCCGGTACCCTCAACCCATCAGAAGAAGGTAACCCCAATCTAATTGCACAGGCATTTGTGGTAGTCAAGCGCTCCCAAGTGCCCAGTTTTGAGGGGTGGGATATGTCGGGAGTGGGGAAACGGCGTTCATTGCTCTAGACAAGAAACAATATCTACCACTGTGTTTTGTCGATTCACTGTGATAGTGTCTCTGCGCCTGACTAATAAGCAAAGAAGGAGCATGGACGCCGGGCGATAGACAGAGCCTATCTACTCCTTTAGCAATTTAGGTTTGCAAACCGGTAATTTGTTTGAGTCACCAGCTCTAGGAAAGTTGTCATCCAAGATTGGAGAGGCCTCCCTTCCCTTTGGTTTTAGTTTCAGAGTTTTCCTTCTCCTAGACGGGTGATCTGGGAAGATATACTAGGTCCATCAGCCCTGAGAGGGTTTGCTCCGTGCCTGGGTCCTACTCCAGGTATTTCTGCGACCCCGCGTGGTTAGTTAATGTTACAGGGTTAGTTTGTAGAGGTTATATATCTAATGAATAGTTACACTCCTCAAAGTGATGTAGGGACATGCAGTGGAAGCTGTTATGTGAGCAGGCTTGTTAGAAAGGCGTTAGTGCGGATTAAGACTTTTACTTTTAGGTTTTTCCATGTATTTAACTTTATGTTAGTTTAGGTACAGGATAACGTTATAGTGTGAGTAGGTATTAGGAATTGAGCTAAGAATTTTGCCCAGTCACTGTATATTTAGATTTACGAGGGTTAAGATGTAGGTGCAGTACAGTAAGGGTATAACTAGAGGTACATTTTAAGGCATGGCGTATTCCGTATGTATAATTAAGTAAATAGATATTAGGGCAAGTTTTCAGTAGATGCAGATAGATAGAAGTTGTGTTAGTGTTTCTACTATTGAAGGGAGATAATTTCGGTTTTCATTTAAGAGTCATCGAGCGTTTTGCTTAACAGGGAGTATCGGATTTGGTTTAGTATTGTTCGTTGAAAAACCATCTAAGAAGAGGTAATTATTATGTAATGAAGATCGCTTTGCATCCGAGTGCATACTTTGGCTGGTAAGTACCAAACTGGATAGGAATGAGCTCTAATGCATGTCAGAGGTAGATATGTATAGATGTTTAGTGATGACTGTTAGGCGGTTAGCATGTGAAAGTTAGGAGCTTGAGGCTAAGACGTGTGTATAGTGTAGGGTGTTAGCGGCAGCTAGAGGGGGGAGCAGATTGTTAGCTTTCAAGAGTCGGGGTTATTAGCTTACAGAATACAGTAAAGTTTCATTAGGATTTAGAGTTTCAAGTATTGTTTTAGCTTTGGAGAAAATGCGCAATATTATCCTATTCTCCATAGGTAAATACAAGCAGCTCTACTAAATCGTGTCACTCTTTAGTGAACGACATATACGTCATAGTCAAGTTGAAAGAACGGTTGTCGTTAATCACTAAGGTGAAGCAAAAATTTTGAACGAAAAATTAAAGTCTGGGGAAAATATGTCCAAAGTATCAAAATTTAATCAAATAAACATAAGCGGTTAATCGATTTGTCATATCGATCACACTAAAATTAAAAGATGCATATAGTTATGAACAGTACAAAGGGCCCGAGCGAAGCCGGTCTGACCTTCTAGTAATAAATAAATGAGTGTGTGCTTATTAAAGTAATATGCATTTATCAACAGTCTCTCGTTATATCCACGATTAAGTGTTTATATTTTTTACATATGAAAATGGGTTTTAAATGTCTATACCAGTGCGATAAATAACTTCATACGAATAGAATATATATACATATATATATATATACATATACATATATACATATATATAAAGAGATAGATAGATAGATAGATATTCTTATTGAGCACTCTTAATAAGCTCGTTTTAATTCACGAGTTTTCCCTCTTGAATACTTTTAATTGGGTATATATATGTGTGTGTGTTTGTGTGTACATACATATATTACATATATATATATATGTGTGTGTGTGTGTGTACATACATATATATATATATATATGTGTGTGTGTGTACATACATATATATATATATATATATATATATATATATCTTGGAATTCTTTTATATGGATGTCACATTTGAGTTAATTTTTTCAAGTTTTCTAGATTTTACGCCTTCGTTGTAATAGATGTACTTCATCGGTTTCAGGTCGTTTGAAAAATCCCTGAATGATGGTCACACTTGAAACCGAGTTTACAAACACACACAGACATATATATATATATATATATATATATATATATATATATATATAAGTATATATATATATATACTTTATATATATATATATATATATATATATATATATATATATATATATATATATATATATGAAGAGAGACAAAGAGAAAGAAAGATAAAAAAATTAAGAGACGCAATGTATTGACTGGTGTGAAGCACTAAGCAAAAAAATGTCTAAAGTTCTTCAGCAGACTCAAACAATTCTTTCATATCCTCTCTGACATAAACTGACTGATCCGCACTACACACTACTACGCGTGTCGGATGTCTTCATGTTTTCTGACAGTTCATTCTGACAACTTGAGGTCCATTACAATGGGTGTGATTGACGCTGAATCGTTATCGATTATTGTACACAGTAAAATGCACTGTTGGCATTAAAACTCTTAGAACGCACTTTTCGTTTTGCTGATATCAACTTCCACCTGTTTTCAAACTTTGATAAAGAAAAACAGGGAAACTTCCAAGAGTGATCTCCCTTTTGTTTCCTGTTCGTCACATGCAGCTATTTGATCAAAAAAAAAGCACTTAACAATTAATAAAATATAAGTCGATAGTGAATTTGTCGTTTTTGTTGTTGTTGCTGCTGTGCATAATTCATTCATTTCGAATGGAACAGGTTATTGTGTGCATTCGTTTTTCCGATATTTTCTTAGTTCGAATTTTTTTTTTCTTGGAAAGTCACCGAATATTTACGGGAGGTACCACGTAAAGGTTGCCAACATGTATAAGTGAAGTGTTTCTGTCGAAGAACATGAATTCGAACTTGGTACATTCAGGTTTTCGGTTCAAACCGTATCCTGTTTTCCAGGACGTCGCCATGCATCTGTTTGTGATATATTAATCTTGATGAACTGGGAACAATTTTGTTTATAGAAAGTTGCCATGATCTACATGAAATAAAATCTTACAAAAATCTTACAAGAGCAACGGTTTATTCGTCATGGTTATACTGTAAGTGTAAGGTCAAAGGGTGAGAGGATGTCATCAAAATACACTTATTTTGAGCTTATCACATGATTATTTTATCTTGTGTCATCCGATCTTAAATTTGAGCCTAATTTCCGATTCTAAAAAAACAAAAGAATTGACAGAAACACATATGCATTTATTTTTTTAGAACTTGTTCATTTACAATACACGCTTGATCCAAAATTTAAGACCACTTGCAAGTCTTTAAATGGAAAACGTTTTGAAGGATATGTTTTAAACTCCACCTATTAAGCTTATCAATACCACAACCTAAAGATTATGGAAAAAAGCTACATTCTAAACATTTAATTCCAAAATTCACATTTTAACAAAATGAGGCATTTTACACTTGATCAAAATTATAAGACCAGGGTATATTCTAATTTATATTTTTCTTAAGTCAATTATGGTAAACAAAGTAAACATTCTAGAGTTCACTTACCTTTTTCCCCCGAGTAAACCATTTCACATTTGTTGAACGTCGCTATACTAGAAAGTTAGAAGTTTATTATTAAAAGTTTTAAAATGCTCTGGACAAGTTTTTTTTTTTCAATTTCGCCAGCGCCGGAATAACACTCGTTTTCTGGTCATCGGTTTTTTCTGAAGTAATCAATGTTTAATTATATTCTAGTCACATTGGACACAAGTGAAATATATAAATGAAAATTTCACAATCATAATCATCGATAATATATATTAAAGGAAAACATGTAGCATTTTGTCCGATTGAAAAAGTAAATTACATCTAAATTTAAACTACCCCCCCCCCCAAAAAAAAAAGAATGAGATTCGGGTATTTATTACTGTAACTAACAGAAAAAAGCATGAAAAATAAATGTGCAAAAAATATGTGTAACCAAATGCAAGATAAGTTACTCTTCTCTCTATATTTATTTAGATTTTTGTAAGATTTTATTAACATCATCAACGTTCTGATCCCCATCTGGCATCAATTAAAATGAATGGCTCTCGTCTTGGGGAGGCCTCAAGTTTTGACAGGCTTCTGGGCTTGACCTTTACTCCTGATCTTAAATGGAATACGTACATCAAATATGTTGCCAAGGCCGCTGGAAAAATGGTGGGATCCTTCTATCGATCCAGTAGATACCTCACTGCTGATGCAATTCTCTATCTATATAAGAGCCAGATACGTCCAAGGATGGAATGCTGTTGCCACATATGGGCAGGAACTGCGAGAAAAGACTTGCCCTGCCTTGATAGGGTTCAAAATAGACTTCGTGGCCTGGTGGGAGATGTTCTTTTCTCTTCGCTGCAACCTCTATCTCACAGAAGAGATGTTGCGTGTTTGTCTCTGATGTATTGTTATTTTCATGGAAAGTGTTCAATTGAGCTTCAATCTATGGCCCCCCTCGCCAAACTTTCACAAGAAATTACAATCCATTACTATCGATTACTATATTGTCCTTTTGACTACTCTACACTATTTAACCCTTATCCTTGAGTGGCCTATCGGCCTTGATAAGTGGTGACGCCTATGTAAAAACAAAATATATATATATATATATATACATAGATAAGATTATTTGTGTTTACACTGATTTAAACCCGTTTTCAGTTCAAAATAAACCAACTGACTGCTCTGTTACAACCAAACACATCCTTCAAATCGAAAATTAAAGCAAAGTTGGTAAAACATATCAAATAAATGTCAACATTCGTGCGAAAATGCTATTTTCTACCAATACTGTTTTTTTGGATTTTCGGATTTGGAGCGATCAGATAAAATAATATTAGAAAATGGGAATGTCCCTAAAAAGTTAGAATTGGCTGGAATTGGTGGTCATTTTGCGTTAAATTTGTATACGAAACTTAATTCATATATTAAATTCTTATATGATTGTTTGTTTTTCTTTCGGCCGAGTAATAATCTAAAAGAAGGTAGAATCTCATTTTTTACAAAGGTTACAAATATGCTATCATCATCATCATCATCATCATTCGTATTTTGTTTTACTTTTGTAGTAAAGCAAATGAATTTAAAAACCGACAAAATGTTTATATTTGGAAAAAAAAATATAAACATTCTTTCATAGAGGAAAAGCTAAGGATAGTTTACAGGGTCGTCCCTCCGAATAAAAAGAATGGCTTACTTATTAGCAACATTATTATGTAAAAACTCATTCTCGGGGTTTATCCCGGGGTTTGTTTACTATTCTGTCCCTACAGTTTTCTAATTTTGCATATCTATGGTCGATTTTTAAGGGTTTATGAAAATTGCAAATAACATCAAAGACGAATAAATGCAATTTTGTTTTGTTTTAAAAGATAAAACACATCTTATCCTACAAGTTTCAAGCAATTACGAAAAAAGCATTCGAAAAAAATAAGTTCTGCTCTTGTAAGATACGCTCCCTCGCAAGTGTATATTTTACGTTTTGCAAAACCTATGCAGACATTACATGAACATATACCTTCATTTTAACATTTTTAACAAACATTGAATTTCTCATTAAATATTAAGAAATTTTTGAAGAATAGGAATCTGAATTGGTATTGGAATTGAGAATTTAGAACAGAATCCGTAATTGTATCGAAATCGAGGAATTGTTAATCGTCCTATCACTAATACATACATGTATACACTTATATACGTTATCATATATATATATATATATATATATATATATATATATATATATATATAAAGCGACATATACGGCATAATTACGGTGATATTCTTAAGTTAATTTAAATGTAGCCTTGCAATTACTTGATTGGTGACCCATTGGGAATACCATGTGTTGTATATAGGAGGATGCCATCACACTGCAAAAGTCTATCACCGTCATCTCCCTTGATCGGAATATACATGGAACTAAGTGCTTTGATACGAATTAGACCAGTAACGTTGACATGTCATCGACCAATAAGGATTCAGGGTGACTTACACGATCCTAGATGAATGAATGACGTGAGTGTCATCCTTATCGTAATTCAAAGGGTTTCCAGTGAGAGCACGCACACGCTCTTCTTGAATGTTTCCACGCATTCTGGTCACATGCTTCCTACATCCTACACTTTAACATCACACAAATTGAAATGTGGGGAATGCCGTTTCCCTCTGGTGTTCCGTCTGGGCATTGCGGTCTTAGGTAACTCTTCTTGGTGCTTTCTACGGACATGTGACTTAACGCATCCTGTCTAGCCTCATCGGGCGCATTACTCTCTAAACAGGATTCTCTCGTATATCATCAAGGTTTCATCTTCTGAAGAAGTTTCATGATCACTGAAAAAATGATCATCTTTGTACGCTGAATGCACACTTGTTTTATATGGCACGGCATTCCATTTACAGTGACTCAGTATGGACTGCTCATCTTGGTCACAGTATCCTTGTTGAACTGTGCCGTACATTTTCCGTATGAATTCTTGACTAAGACATCTATTACCATGTACGGATTAGACACAAATGTTGCATCTATATCCTTCATACGGATCTTATAGGTGTAGGTTCCATAAACTGTTTTTCGTGACATTGTGTCAATACACTGCCTTTAAGACTGAGCACCATGTTCTTTCAGCAATGCGCTTGATCGTGTGATGGGATCTGTAAACTATTCTATTTCCTGATGGTAGGTGAGTGTACCGAAATGTTGCACGTACACCTTATATTCGTACAAACTTGGCAAATCTCTCTCCGCAAAATGCTGTGGCATAGTTAGTAAAAAGCATTGGTGACACCCGTTCATAAAACACTATTTCCAACTTTTTGATGATGCTAGCAGAGACTTGCTGAGATAAGTTTTTGTGAGGACCACAGTCTATTAAAGTCAGGTATAGATGATTTACGAAATAGGTTATATCCATTGCAATCCTGTGACTGAAAAAAATCAATTGGCATTGGACATCGGCTTTAATTATTCCTTGGTTGGTTAACTTAGCAAAATACAATGTTCTCTTCACACCAGGGTACTGAGTAGATCGCTGGATGGTTAGATGTGCTAGAGGAACATTCTGTTCTCCGGTCACAGAGTACATAGATTCTCTAGATGCTGTCAATGCACAGATTTAATGTAGCCATCGCTGTGATAACCTTGTAAATTGATTAGTTCGGTTATCATAAGATTATACAAGTCTCACATCAATCTGCAGCTCATATTTTGAGACTAATATTCGGATTGTTATACGTCACCGTCTACTCTGGTGCACACTTTTGTTTGTCCTAACAAGGTATCATCTACCCAGCGATACACACATGTAGACTCAGTTCGTAAATAGATGCGGAGAATACCATCAAATTCGGCTAAGTTGGTGTGTTTTCCACATTAGCCATCGGGGCCAGTTTGCGTCCTCTCCCATAGTTCTCCACAACCAGAAACGGTACTTGTATCTACTCATATAGTAATACATCTTGTCCACTGACACACCGGTCAAATTTCAATGCATTTTCCTGAGGTATTCTCATACAAATATCTGCAATCATATGTAAAGGGTTCTGCACTCTATCATTACAAATGTTGTGGCGATACGTAAGCAACCGCATGGCCAAGAGGTGATTTGGCCGTAGGCAGAATGATACATAAGCAACCAGAATGCAATCCCACAATTCCCTTTCTTTTCTCGATCTCTTTGCTTTGTGCATATTGTGTCGAACAGAGCTTTACATAATATTCTATTCGTGCGGAAAGTCGCCACGAGTAATGCGCCATTTAAAAAAGCTAGAGGAATGAGATTGGTGCTGAATTCTCGTCTCCTTGTCTATTTTCCGGACAACATCGAGAAATGTAACTCTGTCGTTGGCATCAATAACACGTGGGTGTTTCGGTGTTTTTTTTTTCTCCAGTACCTCAATGTTTTTCGTCTCAGAAGACAATCACTTGTATTATGGCACACACCCATCACATTTGTAACATCTAAATGGCCATATACGTTTTTTTGTGCTCATTATGACACCTGTTCAGTTACTGCAGTTCTAATTCTAATGCAGTTCTAATTTTAATGCAATTCTAATTCTAATGCAGTTCTAATTTTAATGCAATTCTAATTCAAGTGCAGTTCTAAGTCTAATGCAGTTCTAATTCTAATTCAGTTCTTCAAGATGGTGAAGTACGCATGGCAAATCTAGGTCCTTCATTTAATAAAATGCTCGCAAGAGTTTATTGTATTTTCAGGCAATCCAGCAATAAATACATATTATAGGCACCGATCTGACACGCCGCCAAACAAAACTGCAAATTTCTGTAGTTCTGCCAAGAAGACCTCGACCGTTTCGCCTAGAGAGTGGGGTGATGTTGCAAATTGCCTCAATGCATTGAACGGGTTGAAAGTGTTCCTTACACAATTTAAATTCGCGTGTTTCTCTTTACTCAGTTGCTAGAACGAAATTATTTATTGTTAGTTTTAATTTTTAAAAATAATGTAGTTCGTTTTGATTTTTATAAGATATTGTTGTTCGTTTTAAAAATTATTGTTTGATTTGATTTGAAAATTGTTTATCGTTTGATTTTTATTGCCTAAATCCATGTTTTGAAACATTGATAGTTTTCTGTTTCAATCACGTAATTTTTCATGCATATTTTTTATATTTATGAAGCTCAGTTTTATTATAAATCAGATTGTGTTCCTTTATTTCTCTCTTTTTAAATATAATTTGTAAATAATGAATTACTTTCGTCTTTTAAATCCATGAAAGAAAACAATAGTTATTGGTACTTTTATGCATAAACTCACTTTTCCGTTTGGAATTCTTTTTTAATTAATATTAACAGAGCCTTAGTACAAATCATCGTTTTTTTTATTTTTCATTTTTTTAATGCAATTTGTATGCTTTCTAATGCTTTTTGATTCATTCAAACAGTCTGACTGTTCGACAGATTCTGCTTCTCAGCGATGACGTCATTTTCAGCTCATGGGTCTCAATGATATATATTATGAACGCCACGCTAATACACAGCATATGCGCCGCCTGAAAACGCATCGGAATGACGTACTCGATATGCTTCACTCCATTCAACTGACATATCAGTTTAGCCTTCTTCAACCATTCTACTGTCAACTTAACATAGTTATTGCCGTAAAACAGAGTTGTAAACCTCACGTCAAAGATAACGATGCCGGTATAGCTTGTGTCCGAAATAAATTATGAGAAAACGTTAAAGAACTTTTGATTCGGAAGGATAAGCAACACGTACTCAATAGCAATACGAGCTTGAACAGTAACGCCAATACGCTGAGAGCAGGCAACCTTAACGAATGGATCTGGATACATTGAAATACTTCTATCTCAAACCATTCACCTCACCCATTGTTTCGAGCGAAACCGAACTAAATCCTGTCGAGGAAAGGACAGCCTTGAAGTATCGGTGATCGACCCTATCAAATATGTTGGAATGATTTAATTTTATCAGCGGTCTTCGGTGTCGACTTTATCTATGATCAGGGGTTCAATGTGTAAGTTATCCTGGATCGTCCGGCTTTTAACAGAACAAGTCTGGTCGGCACTTATTAGGTGATGCAAGACAAGTTACAGACGGTGAGCAAAGATATTTGCCAAAATTTTAAAATTAAGTTGTATTTAATATCGTTAAGAGACAGAAATTACTTTTGTTATCCACATCATTTCCGTCCGTGCGAATTAATTTAATCATCCCCCGGTAGAGTACTGAAAAGTGGACTTGTTCCTAAGCAGGAGTTGTACAACGCAGCCAATAAGGAAACAAAACGAGCGACAACTTCAGATATTATTTGTAGGCTAATCCATGGGTCCCAAGATATCTATCAAGTCCGACCCATTTCAGCGCCTCCAGGACTACTTTCTCTTTCATATAACTTTTGTGCCAAGCCGCTTTGGTTCCATCAAGACGAAAAGGCTGGTTAAATAGGTGATGAACTGAGTCATAATGACACCAGGCATGTTTGTGGAAAGTTCCTGGAAATCTTCACGAAATTCTTTAAAAATCTGATCGTTTAAGGTCACGGTCTGTCCGTTCGGCAATGTGACAATGTGGCAATGTGGCAATGTGACAATGTGGCAATGTGACAATGTGACAATGTGGCAATGTGACAATGTGGCAATGTGACAATGTGACAATGTGGCAATGTGACAATGTGACAATGTGACAATGTAGCAATGTGGCAATGTGGCAATGTAGCACTGACGATGTATTGATAAGTGGACCGTAGACGTTCTACACGCTGTGAAGTGGACATGTTTGTTATTCGTTCGGCATTTTATTAACCTAGCCATAATTTAAATTCCCTGAACCTACAATGAAGAGCCTAATAACTTTCTTAAGACAACCTGATGACTTTTTCCAAATTATAACTTGTCAGTTCCTGCTGTAATAGTTAGAAAAAAGTATTCCTAAAGCGCCTATACTCGAATAATGAGGTGTTGAGCTCCCAGTATTCAACTATTTTAGGTTTAATATTAAGTTTAGACGAACTCGGACAAGCATATTATTTTTGTTAGCCATATTATGAAACTTGGTCAATTTAAAAACCCTACAAAGGAGAACCGATCGAGAGTTGTATCAAATGAGAGCTGTGCCTATCAGTTTACGTCAATATTATGTCCGTATATTTTACATTCTGGAATTTATCGACAAGATTAAATTTTTCGATGAATCCCAAAATGATTTACCCCCTCTATTGGTTGTAGAACCCTTAAAAGAGTGTCTCCATGATCTAAATTGGAAGTTAGAACCGCATCCCAGTCTCTCGCTAGAATCATCTGACGAGACGTATTCATGAACGACTCGGTTTGCTAAAAAAAAGTGAGCTGCTCGATCTGATGATTGGGCCCAAAACATCAATAAGTTGAAATGACACATCCTTTACGAGAATATCCAGCACGCATAACCTTATTTGGATCCGCAAATATCGGATTACACGACGCATTCAAAGTGCACCTTACTAGTCAGGAACCCCGCTTTAATTAATACCATAATATGCTGAATAGAGCTAAAAATATCATACTATGCTGAATAGAGCTGAAAATCTCTGTGCGATAATTGCTCGGAATAAAATGGGTCTCTTGTATAGAACAGATATCCATACTAGCCCGTTGAAGGTCACGTGCAACTCAAAATTTAAGAAAGGCGTCCCTCAATCCTCGTATTTCCAAGTTAATTAATCTGAGTTCCATTATGGTAAGAGTTGAGTGTCCGAAACGAATATGGCTAGTTTAAAGACATTGACAGCTGGCCACAGAAGAACATTGTCCTGTTTTAGTGATAGTCTTTAAAAATATTAGTCGTTTTTTGCGTTTGGAAAATTTTCCAGGTTAGTAATGACGTTTATTATCAACTGTTTTCATCGCAATCTAATTTCTTAACACGTTTATTTTTGCTTTTTTTTGTGGCGATATTTCAATGTCGTCTATCTCAAGGATTATTCTGCATACATTTTTACTAGTAAATAATAATCAGCGTATTTTTAAGTGTTGCAGGTAATGGGGAACGGAGACGGTCTGTTGAAATGTCATTACTTCAGAAAGAGGTCTAATAGGCATAATTTTGTTTTCCTTTTAATGTATGGAAGATGTTAATGGAGGAAGAAGTATTTGCTGGGCTCTCTTTAGAGAAGGGAGAGAAACGATTTGTTATATTTACACTTGAGTCCGAGAACAAGTTTTCTCCCCCACCTCTTTTTCCTGCTTTCATCATCTTATGTTTTATTTTAACAACTCCGTATACTTTTCCCTAACACTCGGACTATCAGGGGATTCTTACTTGTTTTTGGGGGGGTTAAAGCTGAGTCAGCGACTTTTGAATCAGATGCTTGAGAGGTTGGTAAAGCTGGATTTTCTTGGACATGCCAAAGTCTCCCACCTTTCCACATATCCAACATAATGGACGTCTCCCTGCAACCTCGATTAAAATTTTGACTCCTCTGAACAGAGTATGTCGAAGTTCCAAATACTGTTGTATTCACCTGGCACAACGACACTGACACGTTTGTTCTTTTTCTATATACTCTATTCGAAAGATAACGTGTTTTGTAATTATCTCTTTCTTAGAAAGTGCTTAACATTCTTGTTGCTCTTCTGAACAACGCGCTATCGTATTATATTCTTTATATCTTATTAGTCTTTCTGATCTTATATTAATGAAGCGGTTATGTTTGTTACTTGTCCAACGGTTAATCTTATTATCTCCTTGTTCTTTCGATCAATCACAAAAAAGGGGTGAAAAGATGACATAATTCGATTTCCGTTTGATCAAACCCGGTTTTCTCTTTTTTGTTACAGATCATCTACTAGTGGGCCAATTCTGTAAAAATTCCTAGAACGACAGAAGCCATTATGTGTAAAGAGACACAATGTTCAACGAGATCGGAGATGCGCCACTGTACAACTCATGCTCGCTACTCATTCAAGTTATGACAACAGGACCATTTCCAGCACTCTCAAAATGCAAATCCGGACAGTTCATCGCTTGAGGGAAAAAGCTCAATGAAGTTTCCGGCCAGATTATGATCTTTGCTATGGTTTCAAGTGAAGGTCATATCATGCTGCCTCACCTATTCGAAGTCGGCTTGAAAGTCACCTATTCGAAGTCGGCTTGAAAGTCAACACCAATGTGATCCCCTCATGCAACCAGGTGGCATGGCAGCAAGACTCAACGCTCGCTCAAAAGTCCAAAGAGAACCAGACTTGGCTTTAGAAAGAAGTAATATGACTTTGTACCTTTCTGTTACTGGCCCCCTCCTCCCCGACATGAACCCGCTAGACAACTTTATTTGGTCATATGTCGAGAGCATCACAAACGTGACCTCCCACAACACCAAAACCAGCCTGATCGCCGCTATCCGGCAAGTATTCGCCGAGGTCCCGCCGGCGCTTGTAGAAAAGGCATGCTCTCAGTTCCGGGCCCGTATCGAGCGGTGATTGAGACTGCAAATACATTGAACAGATGTCAGCTCTACTACGTAATCAAATTACCTGAATTGATTTTTTTTTAAGTTTTAAAATAAAGCTGTAGAGCTGTTTTCTTTAGACCAACAAATGTATCGTTCCACACTGTACGATGGCTTCCTTGGGAAAATCACGGAGACGTAATCGCTCAATAATAATGCCAGTCTCCATAACAAAATTGGTGATAAATTCAGCAATATTTATTTTTACCGAAGATGGTTTACTGCATTTGAATTTTCCTACTTGGTCAGAATTGACAACAGACTTCATATTTTCTCTCTCTATAAGCTCACGGCTTAACGTAGTCATGACCGGAGATATCAAAATATAATCCAAATCAACAAATAAAAAGTCAGTAAAGATAGCTGGTATGAATAGCAATAATAGCATTAAATAAAAAAGTTTAACAAAATATAACAATAGACTTTCTTTAACTACACAGTAGAATACACAACTTACTTAGAACATAGAAATTGGAAGATAAGACAGACCTTCGACGACCTGACGAATGACTCGGGTGTTGTACGTCAGGGCATGTCCATTGAGTACACGCACACCCTATTTTCGGGCGCCATTGCGCATGTCCATCACAATAACTATAATCCGCCGATTGCATTAACACTTTTGGACTTATATGTAAATCGTTCATTAGTTATAGGATGAATAATCAGTATAATTAAGAATGTGCTGCAGTGGCCTATCGAATCGGTATTTTCCATTGTAAACAAAAGTCTGTATTATCGATCTTTTTTTTTTTTTTTTTGGTGGGGGGCTCCTTCTTTTACCCTATAACTGCAATACATGAAGCAAATACAAAACAAGTCCATTATTTATTCTGGTCAACATATTATTCTCTCAGTGCTTTATCTAGAAGATTGTGCGGTATTTATGTCTTCCCGACGATCACCCGGGTAAAAATTAGTCTGCAAGCTTAAAAAGACGTCTGTTTATTTCGATGACGAATACCAAAGATTTAGTTCGCTTCTTTGTCAAATTGACTTCATCTCTTATAATACAAGTTCTTAACACGTTAGCTTAATGTTTCTGAATTTGGGAAATAAGGATTGATAATTCGTGCTATTTGCATTATTCGGACTAGTGTTGTCATGCTGAATATTATTTGCAGAACGTTTCGATTGGTATAAGTGATCCAATTGAACCTTGACAGATAAAAGGGGAGAAAATCAAAAATGATCTTGAAACAGAAATTGAGAGAGATTTGATTACAACAAGATGAAACTGTAGGAACTATTCATACTTTAATTGCGTCATGCGTCGCAAGGTGCGGGAGTAAAGTAACTTATGAGTAATTTAGTGAATTATCAGACTTCATCGCATCCAACGCTTTTCATAAATAGTTTGTTTAATTTCCACATTACAAAAAGGTAGATATTCCGTAAAATAGCCAACTGTATTTGAATGGCATCGATTATTTTAAAACGTGTTTATTTCTGTAACCTTCTTTCGACGTGTATGGCAGAGAGCGAATTCCACTGTGCAGCGAATCTGAATTTGAGTTAAGTAACCAAATTAGAACAAAAACTGGTGAAACTGGCGTGCCACGAATCGGACTTCTCTTAGCAACGTTTGGAATAAAGAAAAGAAAGGAGAAAGAGGAAAAATGTCGACAACGCGTGTGCGTTGTAATAAGCGTGATTACTGGTTGAACCCGGCTAACCAACTTAGGCGGATTTGCACGGATTCGTTAATTCTTGCAGTGTTTCGATGCGCATAATATTTCCGAAGGTTCTCAATGAGTTCCGTGAAATGACCGATCATAAAATTACAAATAAAATTGTTAAATTTTGAAATACATTCTAACAATTTTAATTTAAAATGTTTTCCGTGTTTCACATCGCTGCTTAGATGCAAGATTTGTTTTGAATTCGGCCATCACTCGAGACAATGTATTCGATATACCGAAGAATAATAATAATAATAATAATAATAATAATAATAATAATAATAATAATAATAATAATAGTTGAAAATGAAAATAAAAAGATGGTGAAATTTGAAGAAAGAAGTTGTATCTGTTGTGTTCTGGGGAGTGTGAAAAAAAGATTTTACAAGTTGATTGAAAAAATCCAGAATTGCAATGTTGGAGTTCTCCGGAAGACTGCCTTGTTGGGAACTACGAGACTCTTGCGGTAAGTAATGGAGGCCTTAGAAAAAAAAGATGCTAATAGCTTATGGTCAGTCTTTATGATTCGCCTATCAGCATAAAATCGGCAATAACAACAGATAAACAACAGAAATAATAATAATAATAATAATAATAATAATAATAATAATAATAATAATAATAAACTCCACGGAAGATTCATAAAAATGACAAAAGATGGGAATAACGAAAACACCTGGGCATGGATGCGAAAAGGACATATAAACCGAGAAACTGAATCTCTAATAACTGCAGCACAAGATAACTCGATAAGAACCAACCATATCAAAGCAAGGGTCAATAAAACACAAGAAAACAGCAAATGCAGACTATGTGGACAAAGAGACGAAATGATAAACCATATAGTAAGCGGATGCAGCAAACTGGCCCAAAAAGAATACAAAAAACAGGCATGACCAAGTGGGGAGGGTCCTACACTGGGAATTGTGCAAACGACTGCATTTTGAGCGTACAGACAAATGGTACAAGCATAAACCCGCAACAGCACTCGAAAACGAGAACCACAAAATCCTATGGGACATGGGCATACAGACGGACAAACCCATCCAAGCAAGAAGACCAGATGTCGTAATAATTAACAAGAAATAAAAATCCTGTCAAATCGTAGACTTTGCTGTCCCAGCTGACCACAGGGTGAGTATGAAAGAAAATGAGAAATGAAGCAAATACACAGAGCTAGCCAGAGAGTTAAAAGGGATTTGAATGATGAAGAAAATCAAAATAGTACCGATAATAGTAGCAGCACTAGGAACAATTTCGAAAAATTTCGAAAAAAGAATGTCAGAAATTGAAATCAGAGGAATAACTGCAAAAGTACAACGACTAACGATAATGAAAACGACTGAAATATTAAGGAAAACCCTTGAATGCGGAGAATAATACAAGAAGACAATATAACGAATAAGCGTTACAGGGAATGAAGAACACCGAAGCTGCATATTTACAAGTTCTACAGCCCCATCATGCATCCCCCCATTGTTTCATCACCGTTCTTCCCGATAAAAAAGTGATACCAAAGAGCCGAGAAGGGTCAAGAAGGACTGAAAGACCGAGGAGAGAGCCCTAGCCACACCTCGGCTGGACAAACGCAAAGAGAACTAGGACCTTGGGGAGGTTGAGTGCCACTCAAATTCCAGTATAAAACAATGACCACTGCCAGCGAGAAATCAATAGTAAGAGGCTGTTGCGATGATGCAAATTCATTTACAAATGCTATCGAAGGAGGTGGATAGAGCTGAACGTCTGGGGAAACTTGTTGTCACTCAGCCTCCAGAGAACACCACAGGTTTCCAATCAGATCATTTGTTGACTTGTGTGAAAGCTCCATGTGAGCCAATAATAATAATCATAAAATAATAATAATAATAATAATAATAATAATAATAATAATAATAATAATAATAATAATAGAAATAAAACAGAACAGAAATAAAATTTTAAAAATAGACAAAATACGACGTAAACCAGAGGGAACTAAAACTACAACAAATCTTATTGACTGGTATAAAAATGATGACATCATCCTCGACTGCTGACACAAAATAGTCGTGAGGAGTCAAGGATTATAGAAATAATAAGGAGGAAAAGTCATAACAGGACTTCCATTGAAAGGGTGTTGTGAGTACTAGGGCACTGGGGAGGCTTATTGCCATTCAGATCTCAGAAAAGTCTTCAGATTTTTGTTCACTATTAATGGTAAAGAGTGTTGTAATAATTGTTTGGAAATGTTTATCAGAAGAGATGGAGAGAGAATATGATGGAAATTTAAGAAGATTCATTAGCACCTAGAATCCAGGAAAATTTATTAGTTGTTATAATAGTCATTGATAATGACCTGTTTAAAAGCGCCTAGTAGTTGAAAGTACTCGATACAGCAGATAAAGATTTCCGGTGCCATATTTCGCAGATTATTATTTGAGGCTCAAAAAGTTTCTCGCCGAGTCTATTAAATGTGAAAATTATGTAGTTTTCAATCAGATGTGTATCAGTAACAAAATGATGTATATAAATAAAATTTAAAAACTTAAACCGACTCGAAACTATCTTCATTATAATCCAGATAAGTTAATTTAATATATTACGTATGAAACTATTAACATTGTTTTTGAATGTTTAACGCAATACGGTTTTTTTCGTGTGACGATTATTCTGGTGTTGCAAAACGCCCTTCCTGGAAATAACGATTCCGTTCTTCGCCTGCACATTTTTTATCAATTTTTACATTTCTATTTTGTTCAATAGCTTTTTTGTTACTTGAAGTTGATTCGATGAAACATCGAAAACGATCGTGATACATACGAAACATGCATTATATTTTGTAATTATTTAAACAATAAATCAGATGATTAAAAGTATTGAAAAAATAAAATAAGGTATTATTAAACAGTGAATTCTGTTCTTTCTAACAATATCTACCTGACATATATATATATATATATATATATATATATATATATATATATATATATATATATATATATATATATATATATGGGGGGATAGATTTAATTAATTTTATTTCAGATTTTATTTATATCAGTACTTTAATTTATGAAGCTGAATGTAACTACAGAGCATATATATATATATATATATATATATATATATATATATATATATATATCCTTATTGTTGTCCTGAATTGATTATTGAAATTTTTATTCCGGATGATGTGTATTAGTAAGGAGAATTAAAATGATAAATCTGGCAGATTTCCAAAAAGAGAAGCGTGCTGGTGCCTATATGACAGGTGCTAATATAACAGACGTGGTTGCGGATAGTGCTCGTATTGGGAGGAACTTTCACGAAGGTGATGACAGCCTACGGAAAAGTAAGGATGATATTGTTCCTTTAAACAAATTCCTCGAAGAAATCAAAATTTGCATGAAAGAGCTATTTTAAGGATTGTGAAGAAAGAGTACAGAACCATGCCATCCAAAATTACAGTAGCGCTTAAAACTGTTTCACGAGAGCGTTACAAGGTTGATTTTTTTAGGTAGGCTGCTATCAGAAAACCACTGCTTTCAACTATATCCAATTATTTTGTCAAAATCCTGCATATAAAAGTTCAATGCAGTCAGTTTGTAGAAAGTTAAAACATTGTAATTTATTTTATGCATATTGTTATCGCAGAAACATTTTACCTTTATTAATGTATAACTTTCTTTGCTTATTAAAGCATCGTTTATATTTTTCCGAAATATTTTCACCCGAAAACAACCTTTAGTCAACAGATATGAACCAAGCTTTTATACTGACAATGCTCGCCCTTACACTGTATTACTGATCAAATATCTAGTATTCGGTTGGAAATTGTTATATCGTGTATTTCGATATACGCAAAACAATAATCCGAGGTGAAGTAATTATTCGAATAAAGATTTGGGTAACACATTAGGTTTATATTAGGAATAGTACAAAACAAGAATAGAGTCTACTAGTATATATATATATATATATATATATATATATATATATACATATATATATATATATATATATATATACAGAGAGAGAGAGATATATATATATATTAGTGTTGGGACGATTAATCGGAATCGGAAAAATCGGAAGATTTTGGAGTATCGGAATCGTTATCGGAATCGGAAAAATCTATGCCTATTTTTCCGATGCATAAACGATTCTTTTAATTGTCTTTAATGGTTTGATTTTGTTTAAACCAAAATCACCCATTGCTAGTAATAATGATAAAATAATAAACATTTATTGAAGTGTTTTTCACGTTTAGGAAAATATCTGCATTTTTTACATGTGTTTTTACGAAAATCAGGGGAAATAGCAATCTTATAGTTAAATAATTAGAGATTTATAAAAAATCGCAATCGGAATTGGTAATTGTATCGGAATTGGGAAAATATTGGGATCGTCCTATCACTAATATATATATATATATATATATATATATTGATTTGGATATTTGGGATATTTCGCAATTCTTTAAAGTAGATTTATCACCATCAATACTTCATTGTTCATGGAGTATTTAATCTGAGAATTATCGTATAACACTTCCATTGGAAGCTCTTTAGTATTTTAGATTGGTTCCACGTATCAGCGTCTCAATTAATTTATATGTCTTTTATGGAAAGATGCCTGTCCATTTTATTATACAGACTATTTTCCAAATTTTTCTTGAGAATAAAAACACGTTTCTGTTCGATAGTTCTGAAAAGAATCGCCATCTTTATAAGTTTTATATTTTGCATTATCTTTAGTAATTTTTCTTTTATTACTCAGGAATAGCCTATCGAACATTCAACGTATCTTTTTGCAAACATAATTTTAACCGGTGATACGTTTGTGTTAGTAGTTTGATTTCGTGTTTTCCTATAAATCGTAAAGAATGTTTTAATGATTTATAGTTCCGTGTTGATAGTTCTATTCATTTAAAATACTCTTTTAAAAGTATCGACAACCCTTTGGGATAGTCCGTAAAACCTACGGTTATGCACATTTGTGTTGTGACGTGGTCAATTGCACAGCATTCCTTTAATTCTTGGCCTGTGAACATGGTACTATTGTCGCTGATAATTTTATTTAATACTCGAAAACGACTATAGACTTCGTTTAACGTAGGCACCGCCAAAAATGGCCGCAAAATCAAGTTGTTGTTGTTTTTTTTAAAACGAAATTACATTTATTAAAATCCATTATTTCTGAGTAACTTTTTTTTTCCAGAAAGATAAAACCCTGAATTTTATCATATAGAAAACAGAATAATGTAAAACTTTTTCTACTATTTTTAATTCAATTTTAAATGTTAAATTTTCCCAAAAAGTTAACAATTGACATTTTTTGTCTTGCACAAAAAAACGTACTTAAATATTAAAAAAAAGGGGTTTTGAAATAATTAATTTATTTATTTATTGTCTAACTAAGATTTAGGATGATTTTCTAAAAGAATATGCAAAAATATTATAATATAAGTACCTGAATTTCAAATAATTCCACTTATTCATATAGGTAACCAGATATTTCGCGTTGACGTAGAGTTCAGATCGACTCTGTTTACGTTTTCGTTTGATAAAAAGCAAACTATGGAAGACCAAACAGGCCAAAAAAAACTTATTTTTCAGTGACGAAAATTTCAATGTATTATTAAGCTGAGGCTGGCCAGTACCAGATGGGTGACCATTTGTATGCGTTTGGTTTTAATGTGTATGTGTGTGGGGGCCAGGCTCCCCAAAATGGGGGGGGGCAATTTAAAGCAGAATAAAAAAAAATTATTTCAGCGCGTTTGGTCCACCGTGGTCGAAAGGCGGCAAACGTTTTCAAACGGGATCGAAAAAAATGATGCTATTTTTAACACAAAGGGCACAATATTTATCGAATTTTTTTTTGTATCGATTATTCAAAGCATGCCCTGTTTAATAATGGTCATGCATATATTCGGCTCGCTAAAAAAAAATTGTTAATTTATTTATCAAAAATTTTAAAATAGCTTTTTTCGTATAAATATTAAAAAAAATTTTTTTTTGTTTTGCTTAACTTAAATTAATTATTTTACTTAACATATTCACCGAATTTCACACTTCAAAACTCAAAAGCGGGATAATTAAACACAATCGAAGTTCTGATATTCAGACGTCAAAATAAGGTATGCAAACAATTTTTTTTTTTTAATCTATAATTCTGTCCCTTACAACAACACAATATGTTGATTTCAGTTTCAGATGATTATTTTAAGCATATTTGTTCCCACTTCAAAACAAGGGGGGGTTGTAAGCAAAAAAATATATATATATAAATATCGTTTATGAAAAATAAGTACACTGTTATAAAGTTCATTCTTCTCCTAATAATCGCTGAAAATTTCGTATTGATCGGATAATTACCCGATTTTTGGTAGATTTTTAAAAAGACGGTCCGTCAAAAAGTACTGACCTGCCCCCCCCCCAGTTTTGGCGGTGCCTAGTTTAACGCCTTTATAGTGTTTAAAACTGTTGGGTTTTTGTATCAGTAAATTTCAAGACTTTTCGAAAAACTAGGTAATGATATCAATTCAATAGCCGTGCGTAATCAATATGAATACTTGTCCAAGGAACGTCTATTTTCGATGAGGGCTAGCTGAATCCTCATTGGTGGAGCTTTTGCTGCTATTTGACAACTTTTACATTGTTTTATCAGATATTCAGTGTCCATTCTAGGCCAATGGATGTAACCTTTCACCAATGCGTTCATTCTGGAGATTTCACGATGGCCCATATGAGATTCTTTCAAAATTCACTTTTGTAAGACGCGCAGTATTACGACGATCTGCATAGATTAGCATTTCGTTACATATCGACAATTGAAACACCCTTAATCCTTGTTTTTTTTTCGGACCCCCTACTTGTTTCTTCATACTGCTAATGTGTTCATCCATTTTCGCTGCGTTTTTATTTCTCTTGGTGTCATGTTAATTTTAAAGATGTTAATTAGTATATCTACTACTTCTTTTCCTCTTTTAATGCTGCTATAAGGTTTTCACCAAGTAATTCACGGTTATTTTTATCAATTTAGACAGACCATTAGCGTATGTCATTTTACTCGATGTCAAATTGAAATTATAATCAAGCAAAATTATGTTCCATCTCTGTAATCTATTTGCGGTATGGGTTGGCACGCCTTTTGTAATCAAAAAGAGCCAATGTCTGTTTGTAAAATGAATGGTTTACCATGAATAAACCTGTAATTATTTTAGTGGCGCACACAATTACTAACCCTTCTTTTTCGATCTGACCATAATTACTTTCCGCCGGTAGTAATGTCTTTGTAGCATGGGCAATTGGTTTAGTTGATCCATCTTCAAAGCTGTGAAAATCATATTCGCTTGCGTTTTATGCTACAATTAATTCTTTTTTCGGGTCGTAATACGCCAACGTTATATCTGATAACACTTATTCGCATTCTTTTGTTCAGTATCATTTTTCTTACTTTTCCTGAGTAATTCATTTAATGGGGTTCTCAATTGGTTCATTTTTGGATTATACAAGTCATAGTAATTTGCTATACCCAGGTAATACTATACTTTTGTTATAGTATCCAATCTAAGCATGTCTTTTATAGTTTCTGTTCTATGTCGGTTAGGTTGTTGTTTATAATCAATTATTCAACCAAAACATTCGATTTTGTTCGTGGCGAATTCACATTTTTCAAGGCCAACTTAAATCTGTATTGCTTTATTCTCCTGAATACTTCACGAATACAAACTTGGTGTTCTTCAACATTTCTATTTTTATCAGAATGTCATCCAATTCTTGCAAAATCCAAATCAGCTAGCATCGTATGCATAATTGTTGAAATAAATTCGGTCGTATATTCAAACCTAATCAGATATTTTGCGCATTCCTCATCGACTTTGACCTGCAAATATAGCTCGGATGGATCAATTTTCGAGAAAATTGTTCCCCATTCTACTTTGAAAAGATTTCTTCTGGAGTAAGAAGCGGATAGCTGTGGTCTTTTAGACAGTCTTTAGATATGTCGAAAAGTCAGCGTATACTCTTATTGTTTCAATTTTCATTTTTACATATACTGTGCGTGACGCCTACTTCTGGGTCATCACTTTTTTAATCATTTCAAGTCTCTGTAAATGAGTAAAATGAGACCTTTGTTTTTGGTTTGAACACTGGTCTTGCATCGTTCTTTGGCAGAGTCCATCGTGAAATACACTCGTAACATATTTTAAATTATCTACCACATTTTTCTGGCAATTTAGCCACATTAAAGTTTCTATAAAACGCATTTATTTGGTTCTCTCATAAAATAAATAGTATAGCGTCGATGCCGAATGGATTTGCTCTCGTTATTTCAATATTTGTACTTGAGTAATGTTTTTTCTTCTATACTAATACTGTAAGTAATATTATATTCAGTAACATTTGACGTTCGTAACGTTATTTCTGTATCTTGTTCTATAATTGACAGTATTTCCGTATGTATTACCTTATATTTTGCTGCAGTTAAACCTTGAAAAAAAGAAGAAATTTACACATGTTTTACTTAATTTCCTTGATCCTGAAAGATTCATACTTTTCCATGGAATAAAGTAAATCTTTTTTATAACATTTAGGCATTTATAACGTGCTTGAAATAATAAATATTCTCGACAATATTTCAATCGTTTCTTTAAAGGTAATATCCTATGTTTTTTCATGTATTTCGTAATGTGAGTATGATTTGTTTAATAGCAATTTTTTTTTTTTCGTCAAAGTACAACTGACATATTTTCGAATAAATTGTTTAGTACCTCTGAAGTTGAAAAAGTTTTACTGTTTGTAATGGAATTCCGATGTGAAAGTTGTAAACTCTTCGGCGGTAAATTTTTTTTATTCTACTTGCTTCATAGATTTTTTGCAAAGTTTCTTGTTATTTTGATATTTGTTTTTATAAATCAAACTACTGTTTTTCTCGTTGTAACGGATATTTTTGGTCGTGGTGTTTCCCTCGGAATTATAATTACAATAATTCGATTTGTTTTTTAATTAACTTCTTCCCAATGTGTCCATTCTTGTTGCATGCCAGAACACATAGTGTAATGTTGTGATCATAGCGTAGTATTTTCGTTAACTGTGGCAAGCAGGGCCAAGGCTACAAAACATTATTATTATTATTATTATTATTATTATTATTATTATTATTATTATTAATAATAATAATAATAATAATAATAATAATAATAATAATAATAATAATAATAATAATAATTGATTCGAGCGACGGCGGATCGCTGGATCAATTATTATGATTAGAAAAATAAACAATTAGATTGGGAAAAAGTGATTGACAGGAAATAATAATAATATCGCTACAAAGGAATGTGAAAATAGAAAATAGATGTAAACATGATTTGTGGTTTGCATAAACAAATAAATAGATTGAGGTTAAATCAGCTGTTGGTCTGAGACACGTAATGATATGTAGATTTAGGGAGATCCTAGTCAGTCGTTAGCTGGACATCAGAGAGAACGGACGACGGGGAGCGGCGTTTCCTCAGGCAGCCAAGATGTAAAGATGTAATCTTTGAAGATGTCAGCTGAAATCATGAAAATAAATGTTCGTAAATAATTCAGGTATGTGTTGTGTTATTTACATCTGTTAAAAAGAACTGTTTGTCTACAAGTGTTTTGATACGTCCACGTCAATTGTTTCCTGTTAGAACTGTTGCATAAATGTTAAAATATGCACACTAGACCATCAGCTAACGATACGACGTATATACGTACACGTATTTACACATACATGAATATACAGATAAAATATATACTCCAGTATTCAACTTTTACGTCGTTTGGAACATATTCATATACACACACAACGTAACAATAGTTTTCGTAAATTGTACCAAATGTTCCATGATATTTTTTTAATTCAACTGAATAAGAAAGCTAAACTAAAAGTCTCAACTATACAATCAACTGCTACATCAATTCAATTTGTTTAAAAAAAGAAACGAATTCGTTGATTTTTTTTAAAGAAAACTGCTTCCTACCTTAAATATTTTTAGTCTTTGAGGGGCCCGAGTTTTCACTTTTTTTGTTAGATTCTCTGCACTCCACGTGCGATCGTTTTCTTTTTAGCAACCCTATATCCATGAAAGTTGATCATTTTTTTTTTCGTCGCCACCGTTGCATTGTGAATTTCGATATAAGCAAAATGATAATCCGGGCTGGAATAATTATATAACAAAATGTTAGGGTAATACATTACTTTTATTATACATATAGTAGAAAACAAGAATAAGATCTAATATATATATATATATATATATATATATATATATATATATATATATATATATATGAGAGAGAGAGAGAAAGAAAAAGAGATAGATAGATACATAGGAAGTATGAAAAAGGATTCCGCGTACAACACGCATGAGTGTCTTTCTTTATCTGCTTGTACGTGAAACTATCATTTTTTCTATTTTTCTTTTTATCTTCGTATTTTACAATTAGCTAACCATTCTTGGTGTTAGAAAGATGCGAGGTTGTTTCAATATTACAGAAGTCTTACGGCTACCTCACCATGCATATTTTCCTAACCTAGCTCCATTGAATTAGCACTTATTTCGAGTATCACAAAACCATTTAAACTGTCTTAGGTTACGAGAGGAGATCGAACATGTATTAGATTGCTAGTGCATATCTAAACCTAAAAAAATTACAGGGGAAAAGCATTTATCTTGTAGATAGAATCAAATTAGAAAGAGCAAGGATTACTATTATTATGAATCAAGATTTTCAAAAACACTGTTTTTCATTTGCAAGGTGAATTTTTTAATTGGCAAAAGCATTTGCACCGACTTAAGGTGAGATGTCTAACACTCTTATCATGAAAAATATGCACGAATTTACCGGTTGGTGTATGCATGCACGTGTTGTCGCTTCTGTTTACCTTTCAAGGTGTAACTACAACTATTAAATAATTCAGAATGATAATTCTAGTTTTACACCTCTCAGAAATAGTGTTTTTTTTTTAATAAAACGAATTTCGCCAGTCGACATTTCACACCAATTAGGGCGACATCTATTTATTTGTTTCTTAGTGTTGATCTATTTTCTTCCACATTTCGTTGCATCTTTAAAAAGATGTGAGCCATGAAAAAAAAGTGTTATTTTGTGCTTTCTCGGGTGATTACCGAGGATACTTGTGACAGACGTAGATTTTGCCTGAGAGTTAGTAGTTCAAACATTTTTAAAATTTTATAGTTTAAACTTGTCGGAAACTTGTACGGTTGGAACTTGTTGGAAATTTGTTTGCTTTATACTGTTGGGAAACTAGTAGGGTTTAAACATGTCAGAAACTACTGCGGTTTAAATTTGTCGTAAACTCGTTCGGTTTAATCTTGTAGAAAACTCGTATCGTTTAAGCTTCTTGGAAACTTGTGGAGTTGAAACGTGTTGAAAACTAGTAGGGTTTAAATTTGTCAGAAAGTGTTCGGTAGATGACTTTTTTCTTTGTTCACCATACGCATGCGCGTCTTTTGCTAACGGAGGTTTACTCATCAAGATCGTGTAAAAAAACTGACTTATTTTCCCTTAGAGGTTGACCATTTATGTTCAGCAACTCTTGCCACTTCACGTAACTTATCTCGTCCTTCTCCATAAAACACGCCACATTGCTAGCATTTTTCCCTTATTTTCCCGCGCTAACAGCAGAGAAAGCATACATTTAGCTTCTTTAATATGATGTTGTTGCAGTACAACTACTATAGAAAATTGTATACTTTAAACTTGTCGGAGACTGGTAGGGTTTTAACTTGTTGAAAATTTATAGAGTTTAATCTTTTCAGAAACTATTGCGCTTTAAAATTGTCGGAAATTTGTAAAGTTTAAATTTGTTGGAAACTTGAAGGGTCGGAAACTTGAATTCGTCGGAAACTAAAATTCGTCGGAAACTTGTCAAAATGTGCAGTGATTAAACTTGTTAACTTTTAAGATTAAAATTTGCCGGAAAATCGTATAGTTTAAACTCGACACAAACTTGTAAGTTTTACACTTGTTGGAGTTTAATCTTGTCGGAAAAGGTACTAGTGCATATTACTGTAAATGCCCGCTCTGATTTCACCAGCACCTGTCATAAACCACCGGAATATGTTGAGCGCCGCTTAATCTTAAAAAAGTTAGGAAATATGAAATAGCAACATTCATCTTTTACGAATTACTATAAAAAATGGAAAAGCAAAAAAAATATATATATATTTTGTTTTTTTGCTTTTCCAGTTTTATGGATAAATATTGCTTTATTTTTTAGTTTAGATAAGTAGAAACATATTTTCTCCTGCGATTAAAAAGTACCTGTCCTACATTTTCTTTATATATTGGGAGGGGGCATGTCCTGCACTTCATTTCAAATACTACGAGTATTTTCTGCTAACAGTACCCTACGACTTGCACCAGCGTCTGTACTAATTTGTCTAATATAGTTGGATCAATTGCTGTGTACTGTTCTATGATTTAAAACTCATTACTATATTTTTCCTTTTCTTCCAATTTATCACATATCGTTTGTCGGTGATAGGCTAATCACGTTCATTATTACATTTTGATTGGCTGATCAACTTCACTAGCGCTCGGCATATTTGGTGGCTTGTATACCGGACATTTATGAGAATCCAATTCGCAATATGCATTAGTTCCTCACTAAATTGTACAGTTGAAATATTAGGTGTTAAACTAGTCGGAAATGTGTTTGTCTAACCCTCATTCCAAACGAAAGTATCCCCAGTTGTCAACACATGAAATGGTAAGTAAAGTAATTTTCGATCTGTGGACCACGTTTACACAAAATTATTTCTCCGCGCACTACAGCATCATCATCTTCACATCTAATGTCACTAAACACTTGACATAAGCAGCTTTCATTATTCCAATTTTATTAATTCCATTATTTGGAATCCTTTCATAATATTCATCATCATTCACCTGTTAATCTATTCAGTTGATTTACTCTTGCCACTTGAGTTGCATCTAGCCTTCATAAAAAGATAAATATTCAACTATAGTCGAGGGCGCCCGGAAAATTCCTTTTTCATTAGCTGTTACATCGAGGTCTAGGGGAGGGCATAACTACATACTATATTACTCCACTTGCCCTTGAACATCCTTCTAAAATGTCGAGTATTTAACAAGTCTACATCAAGTATCATTTTTAAGTTTTTATTATGGTTCAACCGACGATTTAAATCCCGGTATTCTGGCTCATTAGCGAACATTCTTATTATTATACCAAAATAAGCCTGTCTCATGAATAGGAAAAACGGTCTGAAATTGATTCCAAGAAATAGCGATTAGTATAATCTTTACAGTGACGTTCGGGTGTACTAAGATAGACTTGTGTGTATGTGTTTACCTGTGTGAGCATATCTGTGTGTAGGTATGTGTATGTGTGTATGTTTGTGTGTGCGTGTGTATGTGCGTATTTGCACATGCCTGTTGAGATTGTACGTCTGTGTGTGTAAAACAATACGATTGCGTGTTTTTAGCATTTATCTGTCATCAACCGGAACTAAGTAATGACTGAACAAACGCCAGCGTAATCATTGCCATAAAGTTCACTCCAGTCGGTGCGGCATTGAATTATCTCTGTTAAACGTTGCCATTTTTTATCGTAGACTTTTTTGTTTGTTTGTTTTCTTTTTAATTTTAAACTCGTTGGGGATGTGGGAATGACGGACAATCTTCCATGGCCGGTTTTTCCCGCAAAATGGGAGTCTAGATTCTCGATAGAAACAATCTCCATTGCACTCAAAATATACACTTCCGAGAGATGTGGCGCCGGGCAAGCTTGAATAATAATGAAGCACATTCACTAGTGTTTCTCCTCTTCTCTCTCTCTCCCCTCTCTCTCTCTCTCTCTCTCTAACTGTCTCTTCCTTTATTTCTTTCTCTCCTTCCTTCTCTATCTCTCTTCGTTTCTTTTTATCTTTTTTCTTTCTATTTAATTTTCTCTTTCATATTTTCTGGTTTACTTAATTTTCTCCCCATCATTTTATTTTCTCTTACCCTATCCATTTATCTATATAAATGAGAGTTAAATTGAGGAAGATATATATATATATATATATATATATATATATATATACATATATACATACATATATATATATATAGATGTTTATTTTTAAAAAAACTGTGTTATAAATTTCATTGGCGTACTATAATTTCATTGACGTGAATTAATCGTTAGCCAATAATAAAGGAGGTTAAAATCTATTCGAATCATACTTTATTTACGTAATGAGAACAAATCGAACAATGGCGTCCAAAGCTCATTCAACGGCAAATTACTATTATATATAGGAAGATTTACTAAGACGCAAGTGATACCATTAAAACGGGCGTTTTTTTGTTTTTTTTTTTTTGTGCTTTATTTTTCTAGATAATCACCACCATTGTCAATGCACTTTTGCTAGCGATGAAGGATAGTCTTGTTGCTGCGGTCGTAAAAGTCAGCACCTTCCACAGCGGTCTATTTTCTTTCACTGCTACGATTATGATGCTGTGGTGGAAGTCTGATGGTTCCATATTGGGACTATATAGTGGGTGAGACAGACATGTGTAAACGAACTTTGTCACAAATTTCGTGATCTTCAAGCTTGTGTGTGGTACTGAGTTGTCGTGTTACAAACGGAATGTTTGCATTTTCTGTCTACACACAGACACACAGACACACACACACACAGACACACAGACACACACACACACATATATATATATGTATATATACATATATATACTTCCCTCTTTTCTCTACTACTCTATCTATCTCTATCCACCCTCTATCATCTGATTTTCTAGCATTTAAAATATCTATAGCCTGTCTTTTTTCTACCTCTAATTGTTCATCTCTATACCTATATCTACCTCTCCTTTGTTATTTACCTCGCTATCTGCCTCTTTCTCTTTACCTACTTATCTCTATCTACCTCTATACACTTTATTTTTCTTTACTCCCATCTCTATCACACATACCTACACACCTATGCCCCATTTTGTGATTGACGTTAAAAACTGGATCCACTATTTCCTATCCAATAAACCCGATTGCTTTGCATAGTGTTTCCACTTGATAATTTTATCAACGCCAGAAAATACGACCAAGAAAAAAAAATATAATTTTTAGTTCTTAATGATATTTAAAAAAAAATTATCAAGTAATAATGCGTACTTAAAACTTAAGTTTAAAAGCAAACGAAAATTTACTTTGAAATATCGAATCAACAGTAAACGAAAAACTGTAAAATGTATTTCATCAATAACGAACCGTTCCTCGTAAGTCGCGTTCAACATTACAGCCTTAACGAGTAAAATTCATGACGAATAAGATGTTTTTAAACTTCTAGAATTTCCTTATTGCATATTTTATTTTAATATTTTAGACTGAGTAGATACAAAGCTGGACAATCCAAATAAAATTAGACATTTTTAAACCGAAACGTTAAATGGAAAAGTTCTTAAACAGGATAATCGGGCCCGTGAGAAACGAGACAAACTGGGATAGCATGTGTGGAAATCGCAACAAAAATGTTGAAAAGCTGAAAAATACTTGAAAAAAAAGTCTTAAGAAAATTGTGAAACTACATAAATGAAAATAATAAAATAACACCCAAGACGACCTTAATTAAAATTGCAAATTCCAAAAATATAAAGTTTAGTATTAAAAGCCACGCAAATCCAGAGAAGATATATGCGCAAATCAAATATACCGGAGTGGATAAAGGAATGAAGAGTCACATTAATTCAAAAAGACAACAATAAAATATGAAATTCGATAACCTGTCTACCAAATATTTGAAAAATGTTAACGACACAATTGAGTGACGTGGAGCGTGAACAGTCCCGACTGATGACGATTTAGGAATACTAGGCCCTCTGTGTCATCTTTCCATGGCCTTTTGTGCCTTTGATATTCACTATCAAGTCCCTTTTTCTCATACAACACTAGGTATTACCGGTTCGGACAATCAATTGATGAGGTCAACTTTCCCCTTTAAAAGCAGTAGAAAATAAAAGAAATCTTAACGCAACAAAAGGAACAAACAACTTACTCTACACCGACTAAAAGTTCCTGAATAAAAATATAAAACAACAAAAGTTGTGGTATGTCTTGACTATAAAAAGCCTACAACACACTTCAGCAAACATGGCTAATTGAATAGCATATTTACCTTCTTATGTATTTACATTCAATTTCTCATGTGATGATTATTTTGTGGTTCAATCAGCTATAATAGACAACTAAAGCCCGCGTCATTAGACAATTCGAATATTGCCGCGCAAAGCTTGATTCACGCTAAAATATTTTTAGTTCCAAGCGACACGTTAATGGTGACGAGAGCCGGGAATAGATTGAAACACTGACCTCAATTACATATCAACTCTAATATGTGCCTGCCGAACCAACTTGAATTGCATTCTTATATCCTTATATTTATCTTCATTTGGAGTTTGGATAACATTTTTATATCCCATTTAAAGCCAGTGATTAGTTGTGGTTCAGTTGCCTTAAAACAGGCATATTAAAACTCGGGTAGAAATACGTAGAACAATTCAAACACTTCAATGCATTCTCTGATTTCCAGTATTTCTATCTAGACTTTTGCAACAAAAATATAATTCAGTTGTTGAAAAAACGCCATTGCGACAGATGCTAAAACGATATTCCCGTTCCTTGCCAGAAAACGAAAACATGAGATAGAATCCAACAGAATTCAATTCTCTTTCCATAACAAAAACCTGCCCCCCCCCGACCCTGTTTCCTTACATTTTGTGTTCTGTTCCGAAACTGTTAAAAACGTTTATTTGTGTTTTAATGATGTGTGTATTTTATATGCAGCTCTAATGGCATTTACTTTTTCTTTATCTCAATCAAGCTAAATCAGATAAACCGGGCAAAAAAAAAAAAAAATACTCGAAACTCTACTAAATACCTAAGTTCGAAATTCAAGTCAAGCCAACTCGCATTCTACAAATTGTTAAAGAATATACAAAATGCATTTTTAATTATCAAGATTATAGATGAAAACAATGTACACATTGAGACTGGAACTGAAAGCTGGCGGACAACATTTCATTCATGTCTCTTCTAGGAAAACTCTATTTTCATTACTGTTTGTCATAGCCACAACACCGCACAGAAATATACGCAGAAGACCTTTGCAATGCGCAGTATTAACAAGATACAGAAAAAAAAACAAGTCTTTCTAAATATGTGACATTGGCCTATTTGAAAACAAACAGTAGATAGAAAACGTTTAAGAACTGCTAGTCTTTTCTGATAATATAGTCGGGATATTAAAACTTTGCACTATTTGAAATGAAGAAAAAACTTAATATACGAGGTGCTTTCAAAACGTTCCAGACTTTTTCATATGGCACTTTTATTGATACACATGAAACTCTAGTTCCCTTCAAAATGATCTCCTCTGGCTGCAATGAAGTTGTACCGTCCCAACAACTTCCTGGAAGACCCATGGAAATAATATTGTGTGATTGTGTCCCTGACCCTCATAATGACAGCCTCTAAGGTTTTTCCTGAGCTTAAAGAATGACGAAAATTCATAAGGAGCAACGTCTAGACTAGAGAGAGAGAGGGAGGCACTGTTTTAGTGCCCATCTTGGACAAATAGTGTGTGACAAGGATGGAGTTGTGGACTGGTGTATTGTAGTGGTGCTGGCCTCTTGCGATGGAATCTTTTCCTGAACTCCCTTAAAACCTCAACATAGATTTCCTTGACTGTCTAGCCAGTGGGAAACCAGTGTATGTAGAGCATGCCTATTTTGTAAAAAAAATAGGATCATCATAAGTTTATGGGTGGATTTGCGCTATCTGGCCTTCTTGTATCTGGGAGAACGTCATGGCTCTGAATTAGCCACAATAAAAACAGAACAACGGTGTAAGTCAAGACGTGTATTAATAAAAGATAGGTACGTGCAAAATGAGTGTCGATGCTCAAAATGTATGCACATTTTGACCCCTCCCTTTACTTAAAAATTCACCAAAAATCAGGAAATTAACCAATTTGAATGGTATTTATAAAACAATGATCCTGGAATATAATGAGCAATTATCTTTATTTAAATCTTAGTGGAAATGTATTATTTTGTTTAAACAGAAAATACCTTTATTAAAGTTATGGTTTTCTGCATTAAAAAAATGAAAGAATTTATTTTTGCTTTTTTATGAAAATAAAGTATCGTAAATTCTGGTATCAAAACCAAAACAAAATACGATGAAGGTAAAAATAGATAAACTCCATATACCTGTTCACACTGAAACACTTATCACAATATTCTGTGGATCTATATTAAAAACCTTGTTAAACTTTGTGACATATTTCCATTCTATGGAGTTCAGGCGCGAACGAACACTCCATAATTTTATTATACCATATCTCTTCAAACTGAAACATAATTATCAAAGTATACTTACGCAGATAGATATGAAAAGTCTTTATTAAAGTTTGTGCCTATTTCCATATTATGGAGGCCAGGCGCGAACGTAGACCCCACAATTTTATTATACCAACCCTATTTAAGTTAAAACATACTTATCAAAGTAATCTTATGTACATCTATGTCAAAATCCTTGTAAACGTTTTTTTTCATTCTTAATTTTTTATTTCCATACTTTGTGGACCAGGCGCGAACGCAGACCCCACAATTTTAATGAACCACCGTTCTGCCAGATCAAACATACCCATTCCTGTGTCTCGATACATCTTCTATCATTATATGTAATCAGTTTTTAAAATAGTCAACCATATAGGAGCCGATTCATGACTAGACACACACACCCACACACAGACATTCATCTTTACATATATATATATATATATATATATATATATCAAACACATGATTTCAGATCAATATAGTCCATTAAGTTTTAAGCTTTGCAGTAGATTCAAGCATAAATGGTTTTCTTGGGTTTTACTTTTAAGCCGCTCTAAGCGGCTTTCCTCGTTCATATTTTTTATTCCTTTAAAGCTCAGGGACCCTAGCAAAAATATACGTTTTTTTAAATGTTTTTTTTTTTAGTTTTTATTATAAACCGCACACTTGAGATGTGTGTACGTAGAAAGTTATCAATTCTATTCATTCTCATTTCTTGAACCGTCCAAAGGTTTTGGTATTGTCCATTGTTCATTATCGAACAACCATAATTGTCAATAAAATACTATGGAAACGAATATACACGGGAGAAATGTAATGGGAGTTTTCTCCAGTTGACAACAAAGCAAAAAACAGGTCAAGGTTAACTTTAAAGGAAAACAAGAGTAAAAACACGTTTTTATTATATACGTCGCCATTTTGATATTCTGAGCAATTCAAATCTAATAAAATGCTGACCAATATAATGAGAACGCGATGGTGCGCATAAAATAAAAGATGGCATCGAATCATGATTAGAGACACATGTTCTCCATTGAAGCAGTTGTTTTGTGCATATTATTACGATGTGAACATTTGATTTTATGATTATTTTCTGAATGTTTCTAAACTCCATGTATGATTTCTGAAGAGTTACGTTTATGACTCCCTCTAGACTACAACATGGATCTCTGCAATTCCTATGTCAACAGATATGAATTATGTTCTTTCCATGTATTGTTTTAATGCATCTTAAAGGGTGATGAAGAATACTCTAATATTCTTCATCGCCCAGCTTTTTTGGTCTTGGTAAGCAAAGACTTAATAGTTCAATAATAATAATAATAATAATAATAATAATAATAATAATAATAATAATAATTTGGACTTAAACAATTTAATATAAGTAGATGCCAAGACAATGAGTATGAAGTTGAAAGTAAAAAAAGCCAGAGAAAGAAAACGGACTGGCAAATCTAGATGGGATTTCAGGTTGGAAACAAATCAACAACTTTCAAAAAGAAGTCAAAGCGATAAACAAGAAGAAATCAAATAGATTTGGATGTAAAAGTTGAAATGTGACTCGCAGAAATAAAACGGTACTAAAAGCACATATGTAAAGAGTGACAAGATCATAATAGAATAGCCAAATAACTTCATGGACAGGAAATATTGACAGCACAATTTAGAGAAAAAATCTACTACTCCTTTCATAACCGCGAACTACTTCCCGATGAACAGAAAGAATGTCAAAAATGCAAAAGAACACATGACTTTTATACATAGATCTGACGGAGATTAAAACTAGAAAAAAAAACATAGCCGTGACATGGATCGACTACAAGAAAGCTTACGACATGATCCCTCAAGAATGAATAATAGAATATTTGAGAATGTACAAAACATTAGCGATAATCATCAATTTAATTAAAAATGCAATGAGTACGGGAGACTTGAACTAACAGCTGATGGACAATGCATAACTGAGATTAAAATACAAAATGATTCTCTATCACCATTACTGTTCATATAGACATGATTTCCCTTAACTAACAAGTGCCAAATCGGATACACGTTCACTAATACAGATGGAAGAATGAATCACCTAATGTACATGGATGCCCTGATAAAAAATAATCAAGAAAGAACTAGAAATGTTAATAAATACAACCAGAATCTTTAGCTAGAATATCTGAGGTGAATTCGATATGGAGATACGTGCACTGCTGATTATAAGAAAGTGGAAACTGGAGACAACGGAAGGCATGGAACTATTCAACCAAATAGAAATGAGGGGATCGAGGTGAACATGATAGCTACAAATATTTGGGAGTTCTGGAAGCAGACACCATAAAACTAACAGAAGTGAAAGAGAAAATTGGAAATAAATACATTAGAAAAACAAAAAAACTCATATAAACAAAACTATATTGTAAAAAAAAACTAATTAAAGGCATAAACGCATGGGAAGGGTTTATAGGTTGAATCAAACATAAACTGAGACATCTCGATCAGATAGCTAGAAACCTCATGAATATGCACAATGAACTACACCCAAAGGATGATAATGACCGACTCTATTTTAAAAGGAAAGACGGGTGAGAGAACTGCTCTATATAGAAGACTAAATTTAATGACATGAAAAAAGAATTGAAAAGTACATAATTCAGAACACTGAAAAAATAATGACCACAGTAAGAGACTGACAAACAAGACAGAAAAAGAAAGGCAAAGGTTAAACTATTTTGATAAAACGGGAAGAGAAACGGCTACATGAACGATTCATAAAGATGACAGAAGATGAGACTAACGAAAACACGAGGACATGCATACAAAAATGAAAGCCAGAGAAACTGAATCCCTCATAACAGCCGCACAAGATAAGGCGATTAGAAGAAACCGCACCAAAGCAAAGATCGACAAGACACAAGAAAACAGTAAATGCGGACTATGGACAACAAGACGAAATAATAGCCCGCATAATAAGTCAATACAGCAAACTAGCACGAGAACAATATAAAAATAGACAAAATCCAGTTGGGAAGGTTGTACACTTGGAATTATGCAGACAATTGCATCTTGAACACCCAGACAAATACAAGCACAAACCGGCAGCAGTACTTAGAAACGGAAGCCACGAAATCCTATGGGGCATGGATATACAAACAAATACACCTATCCAAGTAATAACACTGGATGTCATAATAGTTAACAAGAATGAAAAGTTTAGCCAGATCGTAGATTTCTGCCGTTTCAGAAGACAAAGGAGTGAATACCAAAGAAACATAGAAGATGAATAAATACACTGAACTGGCCAGAGAGCTCGAAGGAATGTGGAAGATGAAGAAAGTCAAGCTAACACCACTAATAGCAGAAACAACCCCGAAAAACTTTTCAAAAAAGAATATGGGAGAAATTGGAATCAGAGAGATACAACTGATAACAATAAGGAAAACAGTTGACATATTAATAAAAATCCTTAAATGCGGAAACTAATAAACACAGGCGTAAGCCGGACATATAGAAACTACTACTGATGTAAAACACAAAGAAACAAAACATAAAAACATAAAAACATAAAAAGCATAAAACATAAAACCATAAAACATAAAAACATAAAAACCGAAAGTGTATAACACCCACTTCAAAAATATTTTGTAATGTCATCTTAAACTTTTTTAAGTTTCTTTCCCAGAACTATTCGTCTGTTGAACACAATGCCGCAGGGCTGCTTCCCACCTAACTATAACATAGTCGTTTTCAAGTTCAATGCAAAGAAATTTTTGTTGAATCACCCTCTTAAATAATCAAATTCTGACCATCATTACCAATCATCCTGGTTTTTATAATAAGCAGAAACGTAATAAAATTAATAATTAATAAGTAGAATAATCGTGATAAACGAATATATTTTATGAGGGAAAATGTAATTTTATAAATAATTGCTTTAAGAGATTATTTGTAATAGAAACCATTTAATAAATCTACTCATTAATGCAACATTATTATTATTATTATTATTATTATTATTATTATTATTATTATTATTATTATTATTATTATTATGATGATGATGCAGTATTAGTCGAAGGAGAAGCAGGAGGAGAGAGAGTATGACTACTACCGTACGTGCAAACATATTTTTATAAAAAAAAATTGCGAGAATTTTATTCTTTATCGACGAACTCGTATTTTTTAAAGGGCTTTTTTTCTTTTTTTCTTTTTTTACATAGGCATCACTACTTATCAAGGCGAAAAGGCCACTCGAGGATAAGGGTTAAAGAGTGTACAGTAGAAATTGGACAATATAGTAATCGTTAGTAATGGGAATTCGGTAAATTTGTTAACAAATTAAATAAGTGTTATTTCTATGGGTAGGTTTTCTCTCTTAGTATGTATAGCTTTTTATACTTGTAGGATTGTACATACGTGTTTTTGTGTATGTATATATACCTAATATGTTGTGTATGATTCCCTATACGAAAGTGTTTGAATATTGGAAAGTTATATATTCATTCTTTAAAACAAACAACAGAGCTTTTGTTTAGTTATACCTTTTTTATTTATTTTTTCTATTTTTCTGATGTTTTTGTGTATCGATCCAAACCATGTCCCATAGTTAAATTTTTCTCTTCGATACATGTCGCGATTTTTTTTTTTTTTTTTTTTTTTTTTTTGCTTTTCCTCTTTCGTGAATACCTCGTAAGAAGAATGTGTAAGTTTTCATTGTGTTGACAGGCGAATGGTGGTTAGTAGTTGTAAGAAACGGTTAATGTGTGCGAGGCCGTTTTCGTCCATGGGGAGGGAAATAGTGTCCAATTTTAAGGTGACAGCAGGGTCAGAAAGGGCAAGAGATTGGTATGTACATTTTGGAAGCGACATATATAAGAACTCAGAAACTTGTCCTAAATATGGCGTTGCCCGGCATAAAACGTAACGTTAAATTTCTTAAATATAAAGTAAAAACGGAAAGAAACTAAGACGTGTGCAAGCGAGTATTATGCTTTAATAAACAGTTCAAAGTTTAAGTAAAAAAAAATACTCGGTCGAAACTAAAGCCTAAATGCGATAACATTACATCAGTTTGACACAACTTTTACAAAATGCTTTCAAAAAGTTTTATTATTAACGTAAAGAAGATGTCATGTTTCTCGACCGCGCATGCGCAGTCGTGAGACAGTTGACAAAAAGATAAAAATCTGACGACGGTTACGTACGAATTTGCTAATTTTGATCCCTTACCAGCTCTTTTTCCAGTTTTTTTTTTAAAGGAGCCACCACTTATCAAGACCCGGAGCCCACGCGAGGATAAGGATTAATAGGTATACATAAGTAGTGGACATTTTGTAAATTGGATTATTTAGGAGGATGGTTCATCAAGAACTTGTTTACGTTGGACTTGAAGACAATCAAATTATAGTCAGCTGAAAAGCAGGCAAACGGAATAGAGTTCCACAGGCTTGCAGTTCTAAGAAAGAAGCTTTGTTCATGGAATCTATGTTTAGGTTTGGGCACAGATAAAGAGTGTGGGAAATTATTGATAGTGGTTTGAGCTAGACGAGTGTTTTTCGTGAAAGTTTGACGAGAGGGTGACCATAGATTGAAACTCAGACGAGCTCTTGCCATGGAAATAACGATAAAGCAGAGACAGGCTCGCAACATCCCTTCTTTAGGAAAGAGGTTGCAGGGAAGAGAAAAAAGCCCCCACTTAGCTACGAAGTCTATTTTGGACTCTGTCAAGGCAAGATAAGCTGCTTCTAGCAGCTCCTGCCCAGATGTGGCAACAGTACTCCATATTTGGCCGTACCTGGCTTTTATATAGGTAGAGAATTACATCAGGAGTGAGATATCTACTGGAGCGGTAGAAGGATCCTAACATTTTTCTAGCGACATTAGCAGCGAATTTGATGTATGTGTTCCATTTCAGATCAGGAGTAAAGGTCACCCCAGAAGCTTGTCAAAACATGCAGTCTCCCTAAGAGCGGTGATGATGTAAAGATAGGAGCTTGGTTTTAGATGCATTAAAAGTAATCAGCCACGGCTTTCCTTATTGTAACACGTTCTCAAGATCAGAGGAGAGAGTGTCAGAGAGAACTTGGTCTTTGATGTGTTAGCATAGATGGTAGCGTCGTCAGCATAAATGTCAACGAATTATCTTAGGATGTTATTTGGAAGATCATTGATGTAGATCAAGAAGAGAGTTGAGCCCAGGATGGACCCCTGAGGGACACTAGCATTTATACTGTGAACTTTTGGGTTTTTGCCCATCAACTATACTCTTATGAATCTATCCGACAGAAATGATTTAATAATTGAGAAAACATTTCTAGCTATACCATAGCTGGATATCTTAAGAAGTAGACCTTTATGCCATACCCTATCAAAAGCCTTTGATATGTCAAGAGCAATTCCCCTAGAAAGGAAACCTCCGTCAAGAAATTCACTAATTCTATGAAATATAACCGTCAATACATCTGCTTTAGTGCATGTAGATCATGTCTGTGCTGTCAAATAATGAGATCATAATAATTTTCTGGGTGGATTTGCTGTATCTGAACTTCTTGGGTCTGGGAGATCCATTATACTGCCACTGAAAACTGTCTTCTGGTCTATGGGTCATAGCAGTAGATCCAGCAGTCATTGAACTTCACCAGAGGATAGGAAACTGCGGGATCTGATTTGATCAGCTCAACCATCTTCCTGGTGTGATTTCAAGCGTCTACGATAATTTTAAATGTCTGTAAAAAAATATCTAGAAACTTATTTAAGGCACCTCGTATGAAGAAGTTTACTATTGATGTACGACAGATTAAAGCACGGCAAAGGCACTGCAAATGCACGGCAAAGGCACGGCAAAAGCACAATAGCTGCTTTTGCAACTAAGACACGTCATTTGAGCAACCTGTGACGGCAAACATTTCGTATTTATAGTTGTTCGTATTTACAATGCCTCCCCACGGGACAGAGTTAGACACCAGGGTCGTTTTTTAACGTGGAGAAAAGGAACAAAAATAAAAATTGTCTCAGTCGTGAAGGATTTCTCCTCTACTGACAGAGAACAAGAAATTGAAGTGCAGCATCTTAAGGACAGATACTACACTTTGATCTTGTCCCGAAGGTCAAGTATTTATAGTTGTTATTTAGGAGTCTTTCTTTTTAGCGCTAATAATGTTTGTGAACAAATAAGTTTTTCAGACTTAGGAAGAATATTTATATAATACGAGTGAATCATTAAAAAATGTCTTTTAATTTCTTTAGGGAATATTTTCTTCATGATTGACACGTATTTTTTAATATTCTCTTAGCCTAAAAAACATGTTTATTTTGTACAAAGATTTAAAAAAAAAAAAAAAACCGGCGTGCCAGTCCGTCCCAATTAAAATCGGTTGTTCCTCGAATGGCCTGCTTAAATGTCACATAAAAATAAAGAATTAGCCGGAGCAATTTGTTGTGCAGTCCCCTATCTTTGTCTTAAATAAAAACCGCATGTACGAAGAACCGTGTGGGTGGACATTTGTGTTTGTACGTATGCACGTATGTGCTTTGTTTCATGTATAAAGTCCCTGTGACTGGAAATTTTAAAATCGGTTCATACTGTTTTATGGAGATGTTTTACTTAATGGACACGTCCATCGTTGGTGCAACTTTGAACGTTTGTTCGCGGGTTCCGTTTTTATGTTAAAAGTTACGCAACCTTTACATACACGTTCGCACTTACTAAAACTATAACTTAATAAAACATAATGGATCTGCATACATAAGCTTACACCAACAAAAAACGATGTGTATTTTATTTTCACCACAATAAACTCTCTCAGCAGCGGTCAATTCTTTGAATGGGTTTTGGCTTTTAATATCTTATGGACAAATAAATTGCAAAAAAAAGAAAAAATACAGATGCAAGGAGAAAAAAGAATACAATTTTTTTGTAGGAAAAACACCTTGCGAAGTTCTCCAGGTGACTAAGTCAAAGCAACTTTTCAGAAATACGAATACGTGTTCAATAAAATAAATAAAAAACGAAATCTGCGAGCAAACATTCCAAGTCGCACTGGGGGTGGTCGTGTCATGTAAGTAGAAAATCCTGATAAAAGCGTTCTTTGTAAGAATCGTAGGCAAGCAATTTTTTTCATGAAAGAAAGGATTTTATGTTTTATGTAAATCGCTATTTTTAATTTGGGTTGTATTTTTACACCGTTTCAGGCAGTGAAACCTCCGATTTACTTCAGACATTACTTGTTAAAGTTGAGGATTTTTATGTCGAACTCGGAATTCTAGATCAAAATTCTGAACGGAATCCTTTATTTAATCCAGCGTGGTAGCTTGCTTTGGTTTCGTCAATCATGATCGGATTGATATCGTAAGAAATTCATAATTGTATTCTCAATATCGTCCGTAATATGGATTGACTTTAAAACCCTAAAACGAATATCAGTTAAAACTGATTATTACTTAACATCTTAATGCTTCGAGAATACGCAAGATAGAGAATCACCAAACAACTGACAAGTATTCATCTCTGCTGAATATTAACACAGTCTAATAATATCTAGATTTTTATGTGTTTATAAAGAGCCTATTATAATGAATAAATAAAAATAATTAGAAATTTACATGTTTAGAATGAGAAGAATTTTTTTATTTATAAATCAATTTCTTATGAACACAATATATTCTAGATATGTTTAGTAATATTTTTTAGATAAACACGATATATTCTAGATATTTTTAGTAATATTTTTAGATGAACACGATATATTCTGGATTTTTAGTAATATTTTTTAGATAAACACGATATATTCTAGATTTTTTTAGTAATATTTTTAGATGAACACAATATATTCTAGATATTTTACTAATATATTTTTAGATAACCACGATGTATTCTAGATATTTTTAGTAATATTTTTTTAGATAAACTCGATATATTCCAAGTATTTTTAGTAATATTTTTAAGATAAACACGATGTATTCTAGGGATTTTTTGAAATATATTTTTAGGTAAACATGATGTATTCTAGATATTTTTAGAAACATGTTTTAGATATTTTTAGTTATATTTTGAGATAAACACGATGTATTCTAGATATTTTAGTGATATATTTTTAGATAAACTCGATGTATTCTACATATCTTTAGTAATATATTTTGAGATAAACACGATATATTCTAGATATTTTTAGTAATATATTTTTAGATAAACATGATGTATTCTAGATATTTTTGGTAATATATTTTTAGATGAAGACGATGTATTCTAGATATTTTTAGTAATATATTTTTAGATAAACATGATGTATTCTAGATATTTTTGGTAGTATATTTTAAGATCAACAACATGTATTCTAGATATTTTTAGTAATATATTTGGAGATAAACACGATGTATTCAAGATATTTTTAGTAATATATTTTTAGATAAATACGATGTATTCTAGATATTTTTAGTAATATATTTTTAGATGAAGACGATGTATTCTAGATATTTTTAGTAATATATTTTTAGATAAACATGATGTATTCTAGATATTTTTGGTAGTATATTTTAAGATCAACAACATGTATTCTAGATATTTTTAGTAATATATTTGGAGATAAACACGATGTATTCTAGATATTTTTAGTAATATATTTTTAGATAAATACGATGTATTCTAGATATTTTTAGTAATATATTTTTAGATGAACACGAGGTATTCTAGATATTTTTAGTAATATATTCTTAGATGACCACGATGTATTCTAGATATTTTTAGTGATAAATTATTAGATAAACACGATGTATTCTAGATATTTTTAGTAATATATTTTTAGATAAACATGATGTATTCTAGATATTTTTGGTAATATATTTTTAGATCAAGACCATGTATTCTAGATATTTTTTGTAATATATTTGGAGATAAACACGTTGTATTCTAGATATTTTAAGTAATATATTTTTAGATGAACACGATTTATTCTAGATATGTTTAGTAATATATTTTTAGATAAACACGATGTATTCTAGATATTTTTAGTAATATATTTTTAGATAAACACGATGTATTCTAGATATTTTCAGTGATATCTTTTTAGATGAACACGATGTATTCTAGATATTTTAGTAATATATTTTTAGATGAACACGATGTATTCTAGATATTTTTAGTGATATATTTTTGATAAATACGATGTATTCTAGATATTTTCAGTGATATATTTTTAGATGAACACGAGGTATTCTAGATATTTTTAGTGATATATTTTTAGATGAACACGATGTATTCTAGATATTTTTAGTGATATATTTTTGATAAATACGATGTATTCTAGATATTTTCAGTGATATATTTTTAGATGAACACGATGTATTCTAGATATTTTTAGTAATATATTTTTAGATGAACACGATGTATTCTAGATATTTTTAGTGATATATTTTTAGATAAACACGATGTATTCTAGATATTTTTAATGATCTATTGTTAGATAAACACGATGTATTCTAGATATTTTTAGTAATATATTTTTGATAAACACAATGTATTCTAGATATTTTAGTGATATATTTTTAGATAAACACAATGTATTCTAGATATTTATAGTGATATATTTTTAGATAAACACAATGTATTCTAGATATTTTAGTGATATATTTTTAGATAAACACGATGTATTCTAGATATTTTTAGTAATATATTTTAAGATCAACACGATGTATTCTAGATATTTTAGTGATATATTTTTAGATAAACACAATGTATTCTAGATATTTTAGTTATATATTTTTAGATAAACACGATGTATTCTAGATATTTTTGTAATATATTTTTAGATAAACACGATGCATTCTAGATATTTTAGTTATATATTTTTAGATCAACACGATGTTTTCTAGATATTTTTAGTGATATATTTTTAGATGAACACCATATATTCTAGATATTTCTAGTGATATTTTTTAGATCAACACGATGTATTCTAGATATTTTTAGTAATATATTTTTAGATAAAGACAATGTATTTTAGATATTTTTAGTGATATATTTTTAGATAAACACAATGTATTCTAGATATTTTTAATGATATATTTTTAGATCAACACGATGTATTCTAGATATTTTTAGTAATATATTTTTAGATCAAACCATGTATTCTAGATGTTTTTTGTTATATATTTTTAGATCAACACGATGTATTCTTGATATTTTTTGTGATATATTTTTAGATAAACACAATGTATTCTAGATATGTGTAGTGATATATTTTTAGATAAACACAATGTATTCTAGATATGTTTAGTAATATATTTTTAGAAAAACACGATGTATTCTAGATATTTTAGTAATATATTTTTAGATAAACACGATGTATTCTAGATATTTTTATGATATATTTTTGATAAACACAATGTATTCTAGATATTATAGTAATATTTTTTAGATAAACACGATGTATTCTCGATATTTTTAGTAATATATTGTTTAGATTAATACAATGTATTCTAGATGTTTTTAGTAATATATTTTTAGATCAACACGATGTATTCTGGATATTTTTAGTAATATATTTTTAGATAAACACGATGTATTCTAGATATGTTTAGTAATATATTTTTAGATAAACACGATGTATTCTAGATATTTTAGTAATGTTTTTAGATAAACACGATGTATGCTAGATATTTTTAGTGAAATATTTTTAGATAAACACAATGTATTCTAGATATTTTAGTGATATATTTTTAGATGAACACGATGTAATCTAGATATTTTACGTGATATATTTTTAGATAAACACAATGTATTCTAGATATTTTTAGTGATATATTTTTAGATAAACACGATGTATTCTAGATATTTTAGTTATATATTTTTAGATAAAGACAATGTATTCTAGATATTTTAGTGATATATTTTTAGATAAACACGATGTATTCTAGATATTTTTAGTAATGTTTTTAGATAAACACGATGTATGCTAGATATTTTTAGTAATATATTTTTAGATAAACACAATGTATTCTAGATATTTTTAGTAATGTTTTTAGATAAACACGATGTATGCTAGATATTTTAGTGATATATTTTTAGATAAACACAATGTATTCTAGATATTTTAGTGATATATTTTTAGATAAACACGAAGTATGCTAGATATTTTTAGTAATATATTTTTAGATAAACACGATGTATTCTAGATATTTTTAGTAATGTTTTTAGATAAACACGATGTATGCTAGATATTTTTAGTAATATATTTTTAGATAAACACAATGTATTCTAGATATTTTTAGTAATATATTTTTAGATAAACACAATGTATTCTAGATATTTTTAGTGATATATTTTTAGATAAACACGATGTATTCTAGATATTTTAGTTATATATTTTTAGATAAAGACAATGTATTCTAGATATTTTAGTGATATATTTTTAGATAAACACGATGTATTCTAGATATTTTTAGTAATGTTTTTAGATAAACACGATGTATGCTAGATATTTTTAGTAATATATTTTTAGATAAACACAATGTATTCTAGATATTTTTAGTGATATATTTTTAGATAAACACGATGTATTCTAGATATTTTAGTTATATATTTTTAGATAAAGACAATGTATTCTAGATATTTTAGTGATATATTTTTAGATAAACACGATGTATTCTAGATATTTTTAGTAATATATTTTTAGATACACACAATGTATTCTAGATATTTTAGTTATATATTTTTAGATAAACACAATGTATTCTAAATATTTTAGTCATATATTTTTAGATAAACACAATGTATTCTAGATATTTTTAGTGATAGATGTTTGATAAAGACAATGTATTCTAGATATTTTAGTGATATATTTTTAGATAAACACAATGTATTCTAGATATTTTTAGTAATATATTTTTAGATAAACACAATGTATTCTAGATATTTTAGTGATATATTTTTAGATAAACACAATGTATTCTAGATATTTTTAGTGATATATTTTTAGATAAACACGATGTATTCTAGATATTTTTAGTGATATATTTTTAGATCAACACGATGTATTCTAGATATTTTTAGTAATATATTTTTAGATAAAGACAATGTATTCTAGATATTTCTAGTGATATATTTTTAGATAAACACAATGTATTCTAGATATGTTTAATGATATATGTTTAGATCAACACGATGTATTCTAGATATTTTTTTTAATATATTTGGAGATAAACACGATGTATTCTAGATATTTTTAGTGAAATATTTTTAGATCAACACGATGTATTCTAGATATTTTTTGTAATATATTTTTAGATAAACACAATGTATTCTAGATATGTTTAGTGATATATTTTTAGATAAACACGATGTATTCTAGATATTGTTAGTAAAGTATTTTTAGATAAACACGATGTATTCTAGATATTTTTTGTGATATATTTTTTAGATAAACACGATGTATTCTAGATATTTTTAGTGATATATTTTTTGAGAAACACGATGTATTCTAGATATTATAGTAATATTTTTTAGATAAACACGATGTATTCTAGATATTTTTAGTAATATATTGTTTAGATTAATACGATGTATTCTAGATGTTTTTAGTAATATATTTTTAGATAAACACGATGTATTCTGGATATTTTTGTAATATATTTTTAGATAAACACGATGTATTCTAGATATGTTTAGTAATATATTCTTAGATTAACACGATGTGTTCTAGATATTTTAGTAATTTTTTAGATAAACATGATGTATTCTAGATATTTTTAGTGATATATTTTTAGATAAACACGATGTATTCTAGATATTTTTAGTGATATATTTTAGATAAACACAATGTATTCTAGATATTTTAGTGATATATTTTTAGATAAACACAATGTATTCTAGATATTTTTAGTAATATATTTTTAGATAAAGACAATGTATTCTAGATATTTTTAGTAATATATTTTTAGATAAACACAATGTATTCTAGATATTTTAGTTATATATTTTTAGATAAACACAATGTATTCTAGATATTTTAGTGATATATTTTTAGATAAACACAATGTATTCTAGATATTTTTAGTGATAAATTTTTGATAAAGACAATGTGTTCTAGATATTTTAGTGATATATTTTTAGATAAACACAATGTATTCTAGATATGTTTAGTAATATATTTTTAGATAAAGACAATGTATTCTAGATATTTTAGTGATATATTTTTAGATAAACACAATGTATTCTAGATATTTGTAGTGATATATTTTTAGATAAACACAATGTATTCTAGATATTTTAGTTATATATTTTTAGATAAACACAATTTATTCTAGATATTTTAGTGATATATTTTTTAGATAAACACAATGTATTCTAGATATTTTTAGTGACATATTTTTAGATAAACACAATGTATTCCAGATATTTTAGTGATATATTATTAGATAAACACAATGTATTCTAGATATTTGTAGTGATATATTTTTAGATAAACACAATGTATTCTAGATATTTTAGTGATATATTTTTAGATAAACACGATGTATTCTAGATATTTTTAGTAATATATTTTTAGATCAACACGATGTATTCTAGATATTTTAGTGATATATTTTTAGATAAACACAATGTATTCTAGATATTTTAGTTATATATTTTTAGATAAACACGATGTATTCTAGATATTTTAGTGATATATTTTTAGATAAACACGATGCATTCTAGATATTTTAGTTATATACATTTAGATCAACACGATGTATTCTAGATATTTTTAGTAATATATTTTAAGATAAACACGATGTATTCTAGATATTTTTAGTGATATATTTTTAGATCAACACGATGTATTCTAGATATTTTTAGTGATATTTTTTTAGATCAACACGATGTATTCTTGATATTTTAAGTAATATATTTTTAGATAAAGACAATGTATTCTAGATATTTTAGTGATATATTTTTAGATAAACACAATGTATTCTAGATATTTTTAATGATATATTTTTAGATCAACACGGTGTATTCTAGATATTTTTAGTAATATATTTTTAGATCAAACCATGTATTCTAGATGTTTTTAGTTATATATTTTTAGATCAACACGATGTATTCTAGATATTTTTTGTGATATATTTTTAGATAAACACAATGTATTCTAGATATGTTTAGTGATATATCTTTAGATAAACACGATGTATTCTAGATATGTTTAGTAATATATTTTTAGATAAACACGATGTATTCTAGATATTTTTAGTAATATATTTTTAGATAAACACGATGTATTCTAGATATTTTTATAATATATTTTTTGATAAACACGATGTATTCTAGATATTATAGTAATATGTTTTAGATAAACACCATGTATTCTAGATATTTGTAGTAATATATTGTTTAGATTAATACGACGTATTCTAGACGTTTTTAGTAATATATTTTTAGATAAACACGATGTATTCTGGATATTTTTAGTAATATATTTTTAGATAAACACGATGTATTCTAGATATGTTTAGTAATATATTTTTAGATAAACACGATGTATTCTAGATATTTTATTAATGTTTTTAGATAAACACGATGTATTCTAGATATTTTTAGTGATATATTTTTAGATAAACACGATGTATTCTAGATATTTTTAGTGATATATTTTTCGATAAACACGATGCATTCTTGATATTTTTAGTAATATATTTTTAGATAAACACGATGTATTCTAGATATTTTTAGTGATATATTTTTAGATAAACACGATGTATTCTAGATATTTTAGTTATATATTTTTAGATAAAGACAATGTATTCTAGATATTTTAGTGATATATTTTTAGATAAACACGATGTATACTAGATATTTTTAGTAATATATTTTTAGATACACACAATGTATTCTAGATATTTTAGTTATATATTTTTAGATAAACACAATGTATTCTAAATATTTTAGTCATATATTTTTAGATAAACACAATGTATTCTAGATATTTTTAGTGATAGATGTTTGATAAAGACAATGTATTCTAGATATTTTAGTGATATATTTTTAGATAAACACAATGTATTCTAGATATTTTTAGTAATATATTTTTAGATAAAGACAATGTATTCTAGATATTTTAGTGATATATTTTTAGATAAACACAATGTATTCTAGATATTTTTAGTGATATATTTTTAGATAAACACGATGTATTCTAGATATTTTTAGTGATATATTTTTAGATCAACACGATGTATTCTAGATATTTTTAGTAATATATTTTTAGATAAAGACAATGTATTCTAGATATTTCTAGTGATATATTTTTAGATAAACACAATGTATTCTAGATATGTTTAATGATATATGTTTAGATCAACACGATGTATTCTAGATATTTTTTTTAATATATTTGGAGATAAACACGATGTATTCTAGATATTTTTAGTGAAATATTTTTAGATCAACACGATGTATTCTAGATATTTTTTGTAATATATTTTTAGATAAACACAATGTATTCTAGATATGTTTAGTGATATATTTTTAGATAAACACGATGTATTCTAGATATGGTTAGTAAAGTATTTTTAGATAAACACGATGTATTCTAGATATTTTTTGTGATATATTTTTTAGATAAACACGATGTATTCTAGATATTTTTAGTGATATATTTTTTGAGAAACACGATGTATTCTAGATATTATAGTAATATTTTTTAGATAAACACGATGTATTCTAGATATTTTTAGTAATATATTGTTTAGATTAATACGATGTATTCTAGATGTTTTTAGTAATATATTTTTAGATAAACACGATGTATTCTGGATATTTTTGTAATATATTTTTAGATAAACACGATGTATTCTAGATATGTTTAGTAATATATTCTTAGATAAACACGATGTGTTCTAGATATTTTAGTAATTTTTTAGATAAACATGATGTATTCTAGATATTTTTAGTGATATATTTTTAGATAAACACGATGTATTCTAGATATTTTTAGTGATATATTTTAGATAAACACAATGTATTCTAGATATTTTAGTGATATATTTTTAGATAAACACGATGTATTCTAGATATTTTTAGTAATATATTTTTAGATAAACACGATGTATACTAGATATTTTTAGTAATATATTTTTAGATAAAGATAATGTATTCTAGATATTTTAGTGATATATTTTTAGATAAACACAATGTATTCTAGATATTTAAGTGATATATTTTTAGATAAACACAATGTATTCTAGATATTTTTAGTGATAAATTTTTGATAAAGACAATGTGTTCTAGATATTTTAGTGATATATTTTTAGATAAACACAATGTATTCTAGATATGTTTAGTAATATATTTTTAGATAAAGACAATGTATTCTAGATATTTTAGTGATATATTTTTAGATAAACACAATGTATTCTAGATATTTGTAGTGATATATTTTTAGATAAACACAATGTATTCTAGATATTTTAGTAATATATTTTTAGATAAACACAATTTATTCTAGATATTTTAGTGATATATTTTTTAGATAAACACAATGTATTCTAGATATTTTTAGTGACATATTTTTAGATAAACACAATGTATTCTAGATATTTTAGTGTTATATTATTAGATAAACACAATGTATGCTAGATATTTGTAGTGATATATTTTTAGATAAACACAATGTATTCTAGATATTTTAGTGATATATTTTTAGATAAACACGATGTATTCTAGATATTTTTAGTAATATATTTTTAGATCAACACGATGTATTCTAGATATTTTAGTGATATATTTTTAGATAAACACAATGTATTCTAGATATTTTAGTTATATATTTTTAGATAAACACGATGTATTCTAGATATTTTAGTGATATATTTTTAGATAAACACGATGCATTCTAGATATTTTAGTTATATACATTTAGATCAACACGATGTATTCTAGATATTTTTAGTAATATATTTTAAGATAAACACGATGTATTCTAGATATTTTTAGTGATATTTTTTTAGATCAACACCATGTATTCTTGATATTTTAAGTAATATATTTTTAGATAAAGACAATGTATTCTAGATATTTTAGTGATATATTTTTAGATAAACACAATGTATTCTAGATATTTTTAATGATATATTTTTAGATCAACACGGTGTATTCTAGATATTTTTAGTAATATATTTTTAGATCAAACCATGTATTCTAGATGTTTTTAGTTATATATTTTTAGATCAACACGATGTATTCTAGATATTTTTTGTGATATATTTTTAGATAAACACAATGTATTCTAGATATGTTTAGTGATATATCTTTAGATAAACACGATGTATTCTAGATATGTTTAGTAATATATTTTTAGATAAACACGATGTATTCTAGATATTTTTAGTAATATATTTTTAGATAAACACGATGTATTCTAGATATTTTTATAATATATTTTTTGATAAACACGATGTATTCTAGATATTATAGTAATATGTTTTAGATAAACACCATGTATTCTAGATATTTGTAGTAATATATTGTTTAGATTAATACGACGTATTCTAGACGTTTTTAGTAATATATTTTTAGATAAACACGATGTATTCTGGATATTTTTAGTAATATATTTTTAGATAAACACGATGTATTCTAGATATGTTTAGTAATATATTTTTAGATAAACACGATGTATTCTAGATATTTTAGTAATGTTTTTAGATAAACACGATGTATTCTAGATATTTTTAGTGATATATTTTTAGATAAACACGATGTATTCTAGATATTTTTAGTGATATATTTTTAGATCAACACGATGTATTCTTGATATTTTTAGTAATATATTTTTAGATAAACACGATGTATTCTAGATATTTTTAGTGATATATTTTTAGATAAACACGATGTATTCTAGATATTTTAGTTATATATTTTTAGATAAAGACAATGTATTCTAGATATTTTAGTGATATATTTTTAGATAAACACGATGTATACTAGATATTTTTAGTAATATATTTTTAGATACACACAATGTATTCTAGATATTTTAGTTATATATTTTTAGATAAACACAATGTATTCTAAATATTTTAGTCATATATTTTTAGATAAACACAATGTATTCTAGATATTTTTAGTGATAGATGTTTGATAAAGACAATGTATTCTAGATATTTTAGTAATATATTTTTAGATAAACACAATGTATTCTAGATATTTTTAGTAATATATTTTTAGATAAAGACAATGTATTCTAGATATTTTAGTGATATATTTTTAGATAAACACAATGTATTCTAGATATTTTTAGTGATATATTTTTAGATAAACACGATGTATTCTGGATATTTTTAGTGATATTTTTTTAGATCAACACGATGTATTCGAGATATTTTTAGTAATATATTTTTAGATAAAGACAATGTATTCTAGATATTTCTAGTGATATATTTTTAGATAAACACAATGTATTCTAGATATGTTTAATGATATATGTTTAGATCAACACGATGTATTCTAGATATTTTTAGTGAAATATTTTTAGATCAACACGATGTATTCTAGATATTTTTTGTAATATATTTTTAGATAAACACAATGTATTCTAGATATGTTTAGTGATATATTTTTAGATAAACACGATGTATTCTAGATATGGTTAGTAATATATTTTTAGATAAACACGATGTATTCTAGATATTTTTTGTGATATATTTTTTAGATAAACACGATGTATTCTAGATATTTTTAGTGATATATTTTTTGAGAAACACGATGTATTCTAGATATTATAGTAATATTTTTTAGATAAACACGATGTATTCTAGATATTTTTAGTAATATATTGTTTAGATTAATACGATGTATTCTAGATGTTTTTAGTAATATATTTTTAGATAAACACGATGTATTCTGGATATTTTTAGTAATATATTTTTAGATAAACACGATGTATTCAAGATATGTTTAGTAATATATTCTTAGATAAACACGATGTGTTCTAGATATTTTAGTAATTTTTTAGATAAACATGATGTATTCTAGATATTTTTAGTGATATATTTTTAGATAAACACGATGTATTCTAGATATTTTTAGTGATATATTTTAGATAAACACAATGTATTCTAGATATTTTTGTGATATATTTTTAGATAAACACAATGTATTCTAGATATTTTTAGTAATATATTTTTAGATAAAGACAATGTATTCTAGATATTTTTAGTAATATATTTTTAGATAAACACAATGTATTCTAGATATTTTAGTTATATATTTTTAGATAAACACAATGTATTCTAGATATTTTAGTGATATATTTTTAGATAAACACAATGTATTCTAGATATTTTTAGTGATAAATTTTTGATAAAGACAATGTGTTCTAGATATTTTAGTGATATATTTTTAGATAAACACAATGTATTCTAGATATGTTTAGTAATATATTTTTAGATAAAGACAATGTATTCTAGATATTTTAGTGATATATTTTTAGATAAACACAATGTATTCTAGATATTTGTAGTGATATATTTTTAGATAAACACAATGTATTCTAGATATTTTAGTTATATATTTTTAGATAAACACAATGTATTCTAGATATTTTAGTGATATATTTTTTAGATAAACACAATGTATTCTAGATATTTTTAGTGACATATTTTTAGATAAACACAATGTATTCTAGATATTTTAGTGATATATTATTAGATAAACACAATGTATGCTAGATATTTTAGTGATATATTTTTAGATAAACACGATGTATTCTAGATATTTTTAGTAATATATTTTTAGATCAACACGATGTATTCTAGATATTTTAGTGATATATTTTTAGATAAACACAATGTATTCTAGATATTTTAGTTATATATTTTTAGATAAACACGATGTATTCTAGATATTTTAGTGATATATTTTTAGATTAACACGATGCATTCTAGATATTTTAGTTATATACATTTAGATCAACACGATGTATTCTAGATATTTTTAGTAATATATTTTAAGATAAACACGATGTATTCTAGATATTTTTAGTGATATATTTTTAGATCAACACGATGTATTCTAGATATTTTTAGTGATATTTCTTTAGATAAACACGATGTATTCTAGATATTTTTAGTGATATATTTTTAGATGAACACTATGTATTCTAGATATTTTTAGTGATATTTTTTTAGATCAACACGATGTATTCTTGATATTTTAAGTAATATATTTTTAGATAAAGACAATGTATTCTAGATATTTTTAGTGATATATTTTTAGATAAACACAATGTATTCTAGATATTTTTAATGATATATTTTTAGATCAACACGGTGTATTCTAGATATTTTTAGTAATATATTTTTAGATCAAACCATGTATTCTAGATGTTTTTAGTTATATATTTTTAGATCAACACGATGTATTCTAGATATTTTTTGTGATATATTTTTAGATAAACACAATGTATTCTAGATATGTTTAGTGATATATCTTTAGATAAACACGATGTATTCTAGATATGTTTAGTAATATATTTTTAGATAAACACGATGTATTCTAGATATTTTTAGTAATATATTTTTAGATAAACACGATGTATTCTAGATATTTTTATAATATATTTTTTGATAAACACGATGTATTCTAGATATTATAGTAATATGTTTTAGATAAACACCATGTATTCTAGATATTTGTAGTAATATATTGTTTAGATTAATACGATGTATTCTAGACGTTTTTAGTAATATATTTTTAGATAAACACGATGTATTCTGGATATTTTTAGTAATATATTTTTAGATAAACACGATGTATTCTAGATATGTTTAGTAATATATTTTTAGATAAACACGATGTATTCTAGATATTTTTAGTAATGTTTTTAGATAAACACGATGTATTCTAGATATTTTTAGTGATATATTTTTAGATAAACACGATGTATTCTAGATATTTTTAGTGATATATTTTTAGATAAACACGATGTATTCTTGATATTTTTAGTAATATATTTTTAGATAAACACGATGTATTCTAGATATTTTTAGTGATATATTTTTAGATAAACACGATGTATTCTAGATATTTTTAGTGATATATTTTTAGATAAACACGATGTATTCTAGATATTTTTACTAATATATTTGTCACTGTCAATTTCTTTTATGTTGACACCTTAGTTTTATTATATTAAGATCTCCTTTATAATGCATTTTGGATCTTATGAATTACAATTTCATTCAATTTATTTACTTTTGAGATTCTATAATAATCGCTTCACACCTACGATTGATTCATTTCCATTGTAAATCTTATTGATCAAAACATTTATGAATTTTATTTTTCCAATTTTTACGATTTTAATGTTTGTTTTATGTCTTTTTTTTTTGCAAATCCTCAAAGTCCATTCACACTTGGATTCTAACTTTTTTCTTTTACATACGTGTACATACATATATGCACATATATATACATATATGCACATATATATATATACATACATATATACACATATATATACATATATATACATACATATATGTGTGATCGTTTATATATATTCATGTTTATTTAATTTATTTATTTGTTTATTTTCTATTGTTTTTGTTAGTTTTAAAACAATAGAAAATAAATAAATTAAATAAACATGAATATACATAAACGATCACACATATATTATGTATATATATGTATGTATATATATGTGCATATATGTGTGTACACATATGTATATTTATAGATATATATAAAAAAATTTAAAAGGAGGGAAAGGTATGCCTTTAACCACCAACCTAGTTCTAAAACAGATTCTTTTTTCGATAAAATGCATGCCACTTGGCTGGTAGGAAGGGGCGCGGTGGATACTAGAAAGCTGATTGGCTAACTAAAATCCTCAACAGAAGAGGACCATATAAAAATGATAAACAACCGCAGAATTCGCGCATAAGCCTGAGTAATCCTTGAGTGGATGAAACGCCGAATATTCAGTGTAGCTTAATCGCCATATATATTTTATAAAATACTAACTAGCTCTACCTACGTATTGCGCACTTTTGAAGTAAATACTCCAAGTTTACGCATAAATCTATACTTTCGTATATTAATTTTATGTGAGTAAATGAAGTAGTTATATATATATATATATATATATATATATATATATATATATATATATATAAATTTGGTTCGTTAAAAGTGAATAAAACCATATTTCTCCGTTACCAATTTATTTGAAATTTTCAGACAACCCATCTTTAGAGTCGAGGGATGTTTTTATGTCATTAAAATAAATTTTCCTCGCGAATTATTAAAATATCAAATAAAATATAAATATTTTTCGAAGTCGTTTCTGCGAGACTGTCCCGGTTTTATTTCTGGTAACTTCCGTTTAAACTACTCTCGAATTACCAGATAAGTAAAAAAAAAAACTTACTCATGCAGAGAGTGACCCATGCTGAAATAAAAACGTTATTATTTAAAAAGCCATTTTTAACATGGGGAAGGGAGGGTGTTGTGTACCTATTCTGTACTTTAACCTTACAATTGAATAAAAGCATATCATAAAACTTTACATACGATTTAAAAAAAATAGCGCGGATCACTCTCTGCATTAGCACACACACAAAAAAAATAATCCCATATTTTAAAAATTTAAATTCATTTATGTACTTACCAATGTTTTAATTTAAAATTCCTTTATTGATGTTAAGGCTTTTCACTCATGAAACATTGCGTTTTAATTGTTTAGTTTCTTTTCACGGCATTGTTTACATAAAAAAAGTGTGTTTTAACTTTTTCTAAACTGTTTCATTTTTACGACATGCCTCAACGTATTATAAACACCCTAACCTCCCCATGTTAAAAAATTGCCTTTCCATTAACCTCGAAAGCCGTTCTTAATATGGGGAGGTTGGGGGTGTTCATTCCGAAAGCCGTTTTAACATGGGGAAGTTAGGGTGTTTATAATATGCTGGGGCGAGTCGTAAAATTAACGAAGTTGCTATCAAAAATTGCTTGAAATGTATTTGACAAAAAAATTACATTTTGGTACTCCTTGGGCGTTGAGTTCCATGGCGACCAGCAGAAAAAAATAATAGTCGCTCCCTTAGTCCCCCACCCCACCCCGCACGTAACATCTTTTATTTACTGACGTTGCTGTAACTAAACGATTATTTGTCACATTTACAAACATTTATTTATTTATTTATTTATTTTGAAAAAAGCTTTACTTTTTATGAATATTAAAAGAAAAATGAGTTCTCATGCAGAGAGTGATCCATGCTGAAATAATAACGTTATTATTTAAAAAGCTATTCTTAACATGGGGAGGGTGTTTTGTACCTATTCTGTACTTTAACCTTGCAATTGAATAAAAAAAACATATCATAAAAATTTAATTAAACGTGGAAATACGATTTAAAAAATAGCGCGGATCACTCTCTGCATTAGCTCCGAAAAATGTTACTAAGCATTTATTAATAATTTCTTACTTTTACAAACATTTGATTTTAAATTTCTTTTTAAATGACGACTTTTATCGACTTTTTTTTTTTAAATATCCCCCCAATGGTGTTTATTCCGAAATCCGTTGTTAACATGGAGAGTTTGAGGGTGTTTATTCTGAAAGCCGTACTTAACATTTGTGGAGGTGGATCTAATGTAAAAAAAAAAAACATAAATAAATTTTAAAAAAACTATATCATTTACTGACAACTTCTCACTTTTAAAAATATTTTTTAATTTACATGCGCGGATGAACAAATTGTTGAATAGTGCGAAAACAAAACGTTTTGTAATAAACTTCGGGATAATTTTTGGGTAAATATTTACATTTAGGTCCATCTCCACAATTTTCTTTTTTAAATGACGACTTTTATTGATAAACTAGCCGATTTACCCGAGCTTTGCTACGAATATATTTGTATTACACAATACTAATTGGCATTCTTTTAATATTTATGTAATTACAGGTTCGAAACCAAAACTTCTGGGTAAACGACATTTCTTGTACCACTGGTAAAAATGTAAACGAAAGTTCTACATTACGTAGAAAAAAAAACTGTACAAGTCCGTTTTCATTTTGTGTTGCTCCCAAAAATGTAAATTAGGATTTTTGCGGATAAACTATGCTTGGTTGTGTATATAAAAAAGTACCCCATTTTTAATAAAGGAAGGACTTTCACATAAAAATTCATTAAACAAAAGATACGGCAAAAATTGAATTACACTTGGTAATCATATCTAAAAAATAGCACGGTTCGTAAACTGCAGAAGTACTAAACAGATAAAACACCTGCATTTTTGTACTTCTGCAAGTATTTTTCTTTGAGTGACGCTGAGATATAAAGCGACGCCCCCTCCCCCTGAAAAAAAAACCATAATTACGTCGAAACTCCCCCACACAAATATATATTATCAACTAAATCAATTACCCAGACAGGAAAACATAAGATCTTTCTCAAAAGAAAATCGAAGAAAAAAAGTGAAAATAAAAACGCGTAGGAATATATCTGATATAAAAAGCATTACTTTACCTTGTTTCTTTTTCAAAGTATTATGGAAACGATAATAAAATTCAGACAGTCAAGTGAATAGTTGAAAAATGATTTTAAAATCGTCCGTAGGAAATAAATTTTAACCTTTTGGTAAACGTGCTCACACCTTACAATGAATCGACATTTATAGCCCAGACTTTAATAGAGGGCTAACGATTTAAAATATTTCGTCGAAAAATAAAATCATCCTTAGTCTAATTATTTATTTTTTATCAATATTTGTAACTTTTACATGTATAGAAAATAAATAATTAAAACAAATCATTTTATCACCATATCTCTCGATTTGGTTAAAAACTATATCCGTTCATAACCGGAAGTGAAATATCAGTGAAATTTACTTAAAATGTGCAAGTTTAGCAAATAGTACAAAATAACTTGAATTAAAATAATTTAAATAAATTAACTTTAAATAATACTCTTAAATAGAACAATTAAATCAATTACATTACTATAATCAGTAATTTTAATTGAGCGAATTATTTAAAAAGATTTTCTTTAATATAATATGCAAATTAGATTAGTTCTATTATGTACATTGCCTTCAATATAGTGTATATATATTGATCGTGATGCTATTTATTTATATAAAAAATCTTATAGTAAATAAAATTTATATAGATAACCGTTTTCAGCAGGAAGTCTTGTATATATTAATTAAATTGTGAACAAACACACAAACAAACAGACAGACAGGATTACGGATTTATATATATAATAGATAAATCTACTTCTCTGCCACGGGCACTGAACCCCTCCTTTTTTTTAAATAGTATTTTCGGGTGGGTATGCTGACAACAAATATCAGTTAAATTTTGCAAATAGCCCCCCCCTCCAAAAGTGATGTTTATTCCGGAAGCTGTTCTGAAGATGAGGAGGTTGGGGGGGGTGATTATAAGGTGGACCTAATCTAAAAAAAAACAAAAAAAAACAAGTTTTTTATGCGTACATAAGCAACTATTTTTATTAACTTTTTTTTTTACTTTTTTATTTAAAAATTAGTAAATTTCAATGAATAGAATAATAAATCATTTATCATTAATATGTGTTTTTGGTTTTGTGTTGAATGAAACTTTTTTTTTCATTACAACGATAATGAACCAATTTTAATCTTCCGGCATGCGTTTAAGTGTTACGAAATTATCAATAAATCGTTTAGTTACTAAGCCAACGTCAGTAAATAAAAAAAATGTTACGTGCGCATGCATTAGCCTTGACTAGGGGGGGCTAAGGGAGCGACCATAAAATAATTATGCTGGTCGCCATGGAACTCAACGTCGAAGGAGTACCTAAAGTGGCACTTATGCACTTATGTTATCGTGCTATTTTTTAAAATAGTATTTTCATGTTAAATTCAAATTTTACAATATGTTTTTCTTTTATTAATTTGTTAAATGAAAGTACAGATAACCCGGTCGGTTTCTAATGTGAGGAAAATCTAGCCCCCCCCCCCCAAAAAAAAGGGGTACTCTGGATAATAACAAAACATTAAAATTGCCTCAGTCTCGAAAGATTTCTTCTCTACTGAACGAGGAAACAAACGGTGAAGTGTAGTTCACCTTCTGTTTCTCTTCCCCTATCTCTTCCTCTCTTAATATCTCTCTCTATCCATCTCTCCCTTTCCCTCTCTCAATTTATCTTTCTCTCTATATCACCCTCTCAATCTCTCTTTGAGCCCCTTTCTCTCTCTAACTCCCTCTATCTCTCTCCTTTCCTCTGTCACATCCCTCTCTGTTTCTAACTCTCCCCCTCTCTCTGTTTATCTATCAATCCCTTTATCTCTCTATCTACTTTTCTTTCTCTATTTTTCTCTCACTTTCTCTTTTCTATCTATATATCTTCCTCTCTATCTGTCCATCTCTAATCCCTCATCCTATTTTAGTCTCCTAAATTAATTACAGCGTCAAAACCTGGATAAATCCTATTTTAGTCAGCTAATTTACTGACTGTGAGAATAGAAGTTATTTGGAAATTACTGCTACCTTGAACAGCACCAGAAGTAACTGGTAAAACCTTTCTAATTAAATTGATTTTGGCAGCCATTTGGTAACAAAATGACATAGCCTTAGCTCTTGCTGCATGAGGAATACCTGCGACCTTGCTGCCAAGTAGAAGAATTATTTATTCTACTTTAAAACATTCAATTTTTCAAAAATCTCATGTCCGACATCTCCAAAACATCCAATATGGGGAAAAATATTGCAGAAATGCAAACTTATTGTTTAGGATGAATGCACAATGGTACGCAAAAAATCACTTGAGGCTCTTGGTCGATCCTTGCAAGATTTGCGTGGCAATGGCAGACCATTTGGGAATGCAGTAATATTGCTTGCAGGAGATTTCAGATAAATGTTACCTGCTATTCTTCAATCGACACCAGCAGATGAAATAAATGCTTGCCTCAAATACTCTACTTTTTTGTTCCATGTGAAGACATTAAACTTAACTCAAAATATGCATGTACAGTTGCAGACTGTTCGATCCGCACAAAAACTTTTGCATCTACTTGTGGGAAATTGGGTACGGAAAAGTGCCAGCTGATCAGAGTTAAGGGCAAAATTCTGTGACTTTTAACTTCTGTAATTTCTGTAATTTTATTTCATCAAAAGAATAGTAAGTTTAAAAGGTTTTTGCAGATATTCAAAATATAAGAATTCCATTTGCCTAAGTGAATGAGCTATTCTTGCAGGTCAATACAAAGATGCCCATGAACTTAACGCTATTATTCAATGTAAAATTCCAAGTGAGGTAGTCAAATACAAATTCATCGACACTGTTGTGAAAGCAGATAAAGTGGTTAATTATCCAATAGCTATATTTGCCAGGGATGCCACCGCATGTATTGCAACTGAAATTTGGTGTACTAATTATCATGTTGTGAAATATAAACCAATCCAAGCTTTGCAATGGCACATAGCTTGCAGTAAAAAAAAAATTAACAAACGATATCATAGAAACAACAATCTTAACAGGACCTTTGACAGATGAATATATCTTCATTCCATGCATTCCTATGATTCAACCGGATACATCATCACACTTTAGGAAATTGCACATTCCAATTTTATTGTCATTTTCAATAACCATCAACAAAGCACAGGGAACAATCTTTACAATTGTGGGCCTTACAGTTACACACTGGCTGTTTTTTCACATGGACAATTTATGTTACGTATTCAAGAGTCACCAAACCGGAAAATCTCTATATCAGCTAAGAAAATGGAACAACAAAAACTGTGTACCCATGCAAAATTGAAAATTAAACCTATAAGAAACATGCTTTTTCTCATTTTGGAACTTTTTCCATTGCGCCATTTTTAGCCACAGCAACGCGTGGCAGGGTACAGCTAGTATATATATATATATATATATATATATATATATATATATATATATATATATATATGTATAAATGTGACACTTGTGGCGTAAAGAAAATAGTTTTTTTTTACATAACAGAAACGTTTCTATGAAAGTATATTAAAATGAAAATTCACTGACGGATCACTCAAACATGAAAAGAAAAACCTTCCCTATTCGTGTAAAATTACCTATTTTTCCGAATAATGGCTCAAAAATCGAAAATTAAGCATGATTTTCCTACGCGCGTTCAGTTAACATTAGCATATTTTTTCCTTGTTTTGCTTCTTATGTATATATCTATTGATATCTTACGTATTTATGTAGAGTGATGTGGTTCTTGGTTGATTAATTGTATCTAGCTGTGTCGGATATATACTCGAGAGTAAAAAACAATGAAAAGAATATACTGTTGTCCTAGCCCTGGTTATCCTAGATATTAAAAAGAATGCAGTCTATTACTGAACGATGCTATGCTTTTCCTTGTTTAATTCCGTAAGAAAATTTGATACATTGGTTCTTTCCGAGCACAGTTTTGTTCGGGACAATTACCTAAAACCCACTAACATTCTTTAAAATGCACTTTTAGAGAAAATTCCATGACCATCGAAAACTGCTCAGCGCAATTCATCGGGCAAGAATAAAATAAAAAAATCGGAATAAAATATTTTTTTTAAATGCCAACCCCAAATCTCTATCTCTATATCTGCAATTATATAAAACACACTTTGTGCGTGTGTGTGAGTTCCTTCCTCATAGGTTCCGAAACGGCTGAGTCTGTCTTTTGCAAATTTCACGGAAAGCTAATGCATATGCCTGGCAGTGTCTTAAATATGTTTTGTACAGACATTCATCCGATGAATATTGTAATCTGAAAGAATCCGATCCTAAAAATTGTTTTCCTTTATAATAGATAAAAAAAAATTGCAAGGGATTATTTTACGTTGCATCGGCCAAGTTATATACTTCTTAGTAAAGCAAGGAAGATTCAATTCTCAGCAAATTATTCTGCTTGGAAAAAAGGGAACTGTTGTCATCAGCTATATCCAAAGATCAACTGGTTTATTAATCTTAACAAAAAGTACAAACTTTGGTTAATTTTACGTTATCCAATCAATATATAATACTAATTTTACGTTATCCAGTCAATATATAATACTAATTTTACGTTATCCAATCAATATATAATACTAACTTTACGTTATCCAATCAATATATAATACTAATTTTACGTTATCCAATCAATATATAATACTAATTTTACGTTATCCATTCAATATATAATAATAATTTTACGTTATCGAATTAATATATAATAATAATTTTACGTTATCCAATCAATATATAATACTAATTTTACGTTATCCAATCAATATATAATACTAATTTTACGTCATCCAATCAATATATAATACTAATTTTACGTCATCCAATCAATATATAATACTAATTTTACGTCATCCAATCAATATATAATACTAATTTTACGTTATCCAATAAATATATAATACTAATTTTACGTTATCCAATCAATATATAATACTAATTTTACCTTATCCAATCAATATATAATACTAATTTTACGTTATCAAATCAATATATAATACTAATTTTACGTCATCCAATCAATATATAATACTAATTTTACGTCATCCAATCAATATATAATACTAATTTTACGTTATCCAATAAATATATAATGCTAATTTTACGTTATCCAATCAATATATAATACTAATTTTACGTTATCCAATCAATATATAATAATAATTTTACGTTATCCAATCAATATATATTTTTTTTACACAGTGATCACCACTTATCAAGGCCCGGAAGCCACTCAGGGATAAGGGTTATTGCAAGTACATTACGTTAGTGTGGAGATTTGATGAAGTGTTTACTTAAGGGGCGGTTCATTAGGAATTTGTAAACATTGGACTTGAAGACATCCAAGTTGTGGTCTGGTGGGAAGCAGGCAGACGGAACAGAGTTCCACAGGCGTGCAGTTCTAAGAAAGAAGCTTTGTTCATGGAATCCGCGTTTTGATTTAGGCACAGATATAGAGTGGGGGAAATTTTTCACAGTGGATTTAAGCTAGACGGGTGTTTTTCGTGAAAGATTGGCGAGGGGGGACCAGAGATTGGAGTTCAGACGATCACTTGCCATGGAAATAACGATAAAACAAGGATAGGCTCGCAACGTCTCTTCTGTGGGAGAAGGGTTGCAGGGTGGAGAAAAGGGCATCCCCCACTAAGCCACGAAGTCTATTTTGTACTCTGTCAAGGCAGGATAGGCTGTTTTTAGCAGCTCCTGCCCAGATATGGCAACAGTATTCCATCCTTGGACGTACTTGGCTTTTATATAGATAGAGGATTGCATCAGTAGTGAGATATCTTCTAGGGCGGTAGAAGGATCCCACCATCTTTCCAGCGACCTTGGCAACAGACTATATGTACGTGTTCCATTTCAGATCAGGAGTAAAGGTCAAACCCAGAAGCTTGTCAAAATACTATGATATAATACTAATTCTGAATGTTTCCTTACTTATACTCATAAAAAAGATTCTTTTTTAGAAAGAATTAAGCATTACCATGTAATTTTGAAAATAAAGACAAATAGAACAACGCACTTTGTGTTTATCATAATGTATATCTATCTATCTATCTCTTTCTCTCTCTCTCTCTCTCTCTCTCTCTCTATATATATATATATATATATATATATATATGTATATATATAAACGATATATATGTGTGTGTGTGTGTGTGTGTGTGTGTGTGTGTGTGTGTGTGTGTGTGTGTGTGTGTGTGTCTGTCTGTCTGTCTATGTTGAACGTAGACATTTTCAAAAAACATTGTTTTGTAAGTGTATTTCTATTAATAGAAAACATAATAAACTAAAAAGTGCAACTCAGCAAAACATCAACAAAAACAGAACGGAAGAACGAGAGAACGAGCCAGAGGCTGGAAGCGTCTAATTGGGACGCCCTCCTCAAGAGATACCGAGCACATAAAAGAGTCTGGCCAAGAAACAGGTCCCATTCGCAACCGAATCGCGATTTGTGTGCGAGAGCAAAAGTTTTCTCGGGCTAAAAATTTTTTTTAAAAAAGAAAAATCCTACAGAAGTGAAACCGACAGTCGAACCCGCAACTTAGGTGCGAAGACGCGAACATATTGCATGCGATTATTACAGTCTTACTTTAACGTTGCCTCCTGCAAGAAAAAGACCGCTATCACGCCAACAAACCTAAAAAAGATAAACAATGTACGGATTTTTTGTTCATAACTTCGATTTTTATACATAATATTTTCTAAATTGTCTTTATGTAAATTTCTTCAAAGTTACAAAATTACATTTACTTTGCATACATTAAACACTTTTCGCTTCGTTCTGATTTTGGGGGAACTATTGAAAGAAAAGTTTATTTCACAACGACAGGCTCGAACTTACTAACAATTT
>NC_136505.1:84125148-84277648 GCF_053919585.1 Euprymna scolopes | reverse complement strand
GATGGCTTCCCATGTAGCAGGGATATCTCCAGAGAATACCCTAATCTACCTTATATGTGCTTCCGGGTTGCACTTGCTTACATCACCGCATTTATATTTGCCCTCCATCGCCCCCACAACAGCGGAGTTACTGTCTTTAAGAGTATATCAGAAAAAATTGACCGCATCCTGTCTGCTCATCCCTCGGCTAACATTCACATTTGCGGTGACTTCAATGTCCATAATGTGGAATAGCTGACCCACTCAAATAAGGCTGATGATGAGGGGGGGTTCTGTCATAATTTTGCCATTGCCTATGACCTCACTCGGATTGTCCGCAAGCCCACCCGTGTGCCCGATACTACCGGTCAGTACGCAAGCCTTCTAGACCTTTTTCTTTCCACTTCCCCTGAGCTATGTTCATGTTCCGTTCTATCTCCTCTGGGATCTTCCGACCACTGCGTCGTATCAGTTAAGATAAAAATGAAATATAATAAATCTACAGACGTACCTCTTCACCGTACTGTATATCGATACTCTATGGCGGACTGAGATAGCTTCCATACATTCATATCTGATCTACCTCTCCATTCCATGTTTAAAAATGATGTGTCCTCTATAGTATCAGATCTGACCGAATGGTTACTTGTAAGCATAGACCAATTTATACCATCCAAAAAATTCCAACAAAAACCTAAAAGCCAGCCATGGTTCTCCCCTGAATGTGCTGCTGCCATCGCACACAGAAATCACCTTTTCCATAGCTACCAACGTAATAGATGCACTGAAACTAAAGCTACTTTCAGGACCGCCAGCAACCACTGTAAAAGAGTAATAAAAATTCAAGAGAGCTATATGCTCAATCCGTTAAATCCAAAGTAGCTGAGCAGCGGCTTGGTTCCCACAAGTTCTGGCAAATAGCAAATAGGATCCTGAGCAGAAAGTGCGTTCTATCCCAACCATTATCAATGGACCAGAGGTCATCTCGACAACATCCGACAAGGCCAAACTATTTGCCAAAAACTTTGCGGCAAATTCTACCCTGTGCGACGAAGGCCATCAACTCTCCATATTCCCTCCTATAACAAACAACACACTATGCAACATACAAATATCTGTGCGAGAGGTCGCCAAGCTAATCAAGAACCTTGACTCCAGTAAAGCAACTGGTCTTGACGGTATTCCAATTATAGTGTTAAAAAATTACAACCAGAACTTGCCCCCATACTTACGAAACTGTTTAAGCGTTACCTTAAGGAGAAGTGCATCCCAACACCCTTGAAAACCTCATCAGTATGTTCTGTATTTAAGAATTCAAGTGATAAGTCATCTCCCTCTCAGTACAGACCAATAAGTCTCCTGTGTGTCATGAGTATGTTGCTGGAATCCACAATAAATAGAGAAGTAGTCAACCACCTCAGCAGAAATAACCTTCTTAGCGACACGCAATATGGTTTCCGTTCTGCTAGATCTACAGCAGATGTGCTAACGGTTATATCTCATAGGATTAGCGAATCTCTCAACAAAGGCTTCATTTCTAGGGCAATTGCTCTCAACAGATCAAAGGCCTTCGATAAGGTTTGCCATAAAGGCCTACTACACAAGATTTCCAGCTACGGTATAACTGAAAATGTTTTCTCGATCATTAAATCATTTCTCTCTGATAGGCTCATAAGAGTAGTGGTTGATAGGCAGAAATCAGAGGCCCACAGTATTAATGCTGGAGTCCCTCAGGGGCCCATCTTGGGCCCAACTCTCTTCCTGATCTGCATCAATGATCTCCCAAAACACATACTAAAATCTTTCGTTGACATCTATGCTGATGACACGACCATCTATGGCAACACATCAAAGGCCGTAAATGATGATGTTCTCTCTGATTCTCTCTCCTCTGATCTTGAGCGCGTAGTTCAGTGGGGAAAGGGGTGGCTGGTTATCTTTAATGCATCTAAGACCAAGCTCCTATCTCTACATCATAAACGCTCTGATCTCCATCTGGCATCAATTGAAATGGATGGCTCTCGTCTAGGGGAGGCTCCATGTTTTGATAAGCTTCTGGGTTTGACCTTTACTCCTGATCTTAAATGGAACACATACATCAAGTCTGTGGCCAAGGTCGCTGAGAAAGTGGTGGGATCCTTCTACCGCTCCAGAATATATCTCACTAATGATGCAATTCTCTATCTATATAAGAGCCAAGTACGTTCAAAGATGGAGTACTGCTGCCACATCTGGGCAGGAGCTGCTAAAAACAGAATATCCTGCCTTGACAGAGTACAAAATAGACTTCGTGGCTTAGTGGGAAATGCCCTTTTCTCTTCCCCGCAACATCTTTCCCACGGAAGTGATGTAGCGAGCCTGTCTTTGTTCTATCATTATTTCCATGGTAAGTGCTCGTCTGGGCTCCATTCTCTGGTCCCCCTCGCAAATCTTTTTCAAAACACACCCGACTAGCTGAAAACACCGTCAATAATTTTCCCCACTCATTATCTTTGCCTAAATCAAAACGTAGATTCCATGAACAAAGCTTCTTTCTTAGAACTACACGCCTGTGGAACTCTGTTCCGCTTGCCTGTTTCCCTCCCGACTTCAACCTGGATGTCTTCAAGTCCAACACAAACAAATTCCTCATGAACCGCCCCCCTAAGTAATGACACCTTGCCAATTCTCCAATACTATTGCTACACTATCCCTTTGATTACTGTGCACACAATATCCCTTATCCCCGAGTGGCCATTGGGCCTTGATACAAGGTGAACTCCATGTAAAAAAAAATATTTGCGAATAAAGCAACCTCCCTATAGAAAAGTACCCAGTTGATAGTGGAGATATTTATGTTTTTAGCCAATTTTTCGACATTTGTCGTCTGAAAGGTTGAACTTTAAAACTATACAGATCTTGTGAAAATCCGTCGCCTCTGTCGAAAGTTTTAGGCAGACATGCAAACATACATACATACATAGATACATACATTTATATATTGGTAGCTAAAATTTTCGACCCAAACCGATTAAAAAGCTTGCCCTATCTCTGAATACACTTCATGTATAATTTCAAATGTTTATACCAGAAATTGTCTGAGTAATTTTGTACAGACCGCAGAGGTCAAATTTTTATTTAACTTTGATCCCTATTATGGCCCCTTAACATTTATTGTTTTGATCTCAAATCAAGTTATTAAGTTTAATCCATGTCCAAGGAACCTATATCTAAAATTTCAATTGTTTATACCTAAAATTGGTGGAGGAGTTTGGTAGAGGTCTCAAAGCTTAAATCTTTTAATTTTGGCCCTTAACAGCCAAATGTCTGGCCGAAAATGGATTACAAAGATTTTCCCAAATCTCCATACCCTGTATATCAAATTACAAGTCTGTAGACTGAAAATTGACAGAGTTATTTTGTAGGGAAATATACACAGACAGACAAACAGACAGACACTTCCACTTTTATAGATATACTACCATGGGTGGCCGGCGTTTCCCAGGTGTTTGGAGATGTGTGTTGAACAAATAAAAAAGTGGTAGGAGGAAGGCCGGCTCGAACCCGTACCGTGAAGGAGGAAAAGAACGGGGACAAAACGTGACGTCTTTGCTGTTACGACCACCGTCAAACCGGAAGTGACGTAGGTGTAACTTAAGGCTAGGCAATCGAAAAGAGGGGATGACTTTCGAAAATATCGACGAAAACAACGACCCCTTCCTGTAGAAAAGTGCCCTGTTGAGGGTGAAGAAATTAATCTTTTTGGCCAATTTTTCGGCATTTGTCGTCTGAAGGGTCGAGCTTCCAAACTATATGGATCCTGTGAAAATCCGTTGCGTTTGTCGAATGTTTTAGGCAGACATGCAAATATATATACATACATTTATATATTGGTAGCTCAAATTTTCGACCCCAACCGATTAAAAGTTTGCCCTATCTTTGAATACCCTTTTTGTCAAATTTCAAATGTTTAGACCAGAAATTGTCTGAGTAATTTGGTAGAGACCGCAGAGGTATATTTCTTTTAACTTTGCCCCTATTATAACCCCTTAACATTTATTGTTTTGGCTCCAATTAAGTTATTGTTAGATCCATGTCCAAGGAAACTATATCTTAAATTTCAATTGTTTAGACCCAAAATTGGCAGAGGAGTTTGGTAGAGTTCTCAACGGTCAAATCGTTGAACTTTGACCCTTAACAGTGAAATTTCTGGCCGAAAACAGATTACAAAGATTTTCCCAAATCTTAATACTTTGTATATCAAATTTCGAGTCTGTAGACTGAAAATTGACAGAGTTATTGTGTAGGGAAATGTACACAGAAAGACACACACAGAGACACTTTCACTTTTATATATATATATATATATTAATTTTATTTATACAAACATTAATGGCTACATATGTGCATACATGTTTCTGTAATCACCCACGTTGGGGGATTACGTCTTCAGGCCAAGAACTACCTTCAAAAGTGACATTTCCACCAAATACATTTTTCTATTTCGTTTATCAAGTTAAAAATACAACCTGGGTGGGAGTCAAAAAAAAAAAAAAAAAAAAAAAAAAAAAAAAAAAAAACGGTAAAAGGATGAGTGAGGTCTATGAAGATGATAAACATCTTTTTTCTTTTCCCTCCCCCATCTAACTTAACTTTTGGCTTTTTATGGCATAGGGTAATTGAGAGTTTCGTTTTCTTGTCTTAGAGTCTGTAAGTTAATAACCTTAGCTATGGTCAACCAAGTACTGACCGGTGCCTTTTTAATCTACCTCCACCCACACATACACGCAACACACACATAACACATCCATACACAGACACTGCCAATACACACATACACACATTAATCCATATATTCAAAAGCGAATCCATGCCGAACACTTTTTGTTTTATTTACTGAAACTAGATAATGATTCTGAAACTACGTAGAAGATAAAGTAAAAGTTACATTAAGGTAAATAAAAAAATATAAATAAATAAAAATAAATTACATAAATAAATAAATAAATAAATAAAAATAAATAAAAAATAAAAAATATATAAAAAATATAATAAAAAATAAAAAAATAAAAAATAAAGAAATAAGATAAATAAGAATAAAAATAAAATTAAATTAAAACAAATAAACCAACAAAATGTGAATAAGTATAAACCCGAAAGTTATCTAAACCCCACATGTACCTATATGCGTGTATCAATACACTTATAAATGTCTAACATTTATCTACACCCGCGCATATATACACACACACATTTCAGACATACAGAGACAAATAATAGTATTTTTCTTTACTTATGTAGCGTGGTAACATCTTCGTATATGCAATATTATGCTACCTGACTACAGACGGGTGTATATATATACATATATATATATATATATATATATACACACACACATACACATACATACATATATATACACAAACACACCCATACATACATACATAAATACATACATATACATATATATATATATACATATACACATACATACATATAAACACACACACAACAGACATACATATACATATCCACACATACATACATATATAACATATATATAAACAACATTCGGACAACCATACATTTTTGTAATCTATATTGTTACAACAATTCTATACGAGGCAGCCTATTCTAATAGTTCAGAAATATACGTGTGTATACATATATCTACATACAATAGACACAGAGACACACCCACATACAAACATACACACAGATACATAGATACAGATATATATATATATAAACATACAAACATACATGCATACGTAAAATACACTTATATATCCAAAGTCACACAAATATAGACATATATATATATACATGCATACATGTACCGAGCCACCAAATGATACATCTAAAGTAGAAACAGACATGAATACACCTACTATATAAATTCACTTTTTCTATCAAATTCCACACGTCTAGTTATGTTTCATGGCCCCATCCGCTTGTTACACTTTCCTAAGTTGTAGGTTTTTACCGTAAAAATTGACACTACGTAAAAATTTATATTGAATTCAGCATGAAGTTCATAGGGTTATCCTCATATTTAACAAAGATTCTTTCGATGGTAAGGCAGATATACATAAGATGTATCACGACACAATAAGAATATATAATAACATATGACAGAAATCAGAGTATTTAGGTTATACAAACCTAGTATATAAGCTTATATATTGTAGTACTTACCTTCATCTTTGCTTATTCACTCTAAAACCCTTATTCCTTTCTCTTCCATTCACCCTTCATTCCTTACTTTCTTTCATCTATTTTTTTTTTTTTTATTTATTTTTTTTTTTTTTATATTAATAAATTATTTTTCCTACCCGGGTATATAAAGATCATATATCCATACATGCATACACCCAAAAATATCCATATGCATACATTATTACGAGCTTCACTCAGAACGATCTATTACTCATTTAGTTCAAATATACCTTCATACAGGTACTTATTTCGGCTAGTAATACCATAACTGCTCGATGAAGTAGAATATTAAGTGACTTACGTAACCCATATGGGTATGATTATAGTTGCGACCTCACTTATCCTCTTTGTGTGTGGGGGGGGGTTATTTGATGGGGGTTAGTTGTACTTATAGCAGTTCCATTATCCTAATTTAGAGTTCCTTAAGTGCATGTATTCTGAAATGTTTGCAGGATATAGCAGTTTCTTGTTTAATATTCAATAATTTTTCTCGGTCTTTAAACCTAGTTATCTCAAGTTTTTCTGATAAGCATAATAGACATGGTGAGTTCAATGAGTGGCAAGTATTGGCCCTTCTAATAATATTCCATTCTATACTAGGTGTTTTATTTTCTCTAACTAATTTCCAGTAATATAACGATAAGGAAGTGTCCTTTTCATATGTTTGATTATTCATCGAGCGTGTATGTCCATAGAATCTATTTTTGAAAGTCATTTGGGTACTCCCTATGTAGAATCTTTCGTCCCTTGGGTTCTCCACCGGGAATATCCTTGCTTGGTATACTACCGATGAGGTCAGACATTCATTTTTTATTGGGCATTCCTCAGGTTTTTTACAGTTACATTTATTCACCGCAGTGTTTGCACTAGTATTCTCCCCTTCTCTATTAGTCGTTTTTAAAATTCTTCCATTATGCTTTTTTATAATCCTTTCCAAATTATCACTACAGCTGTAACTTAATTTTAATGTATTTTTATTAAATATTTTATGTAATATATTATTTGGTGGGAAATGCTTATTAATAAGTTGTAAAAATTTTGCACCAAGTTTTGTTTTCAACATAATGTTAAAGGGGGGTGTGAACCAAATAATTTTCCTACCACGATTTCTAGATCCATTTGTGCTAGTGTTATTTACTTTATATTTTATCTCTATGTCCTTATATCCACTATTTTTAAGTGCTGTATTATAAATAGCTTTGCAATTATTGAAAGTTACTTCATTAGATGAATTGTTACTTATTCTACTTTCAATAGATAACGGTATATGTTTAATAATGGATGGTGGATGGTTAGACTGCGGGTGTATATAAATAGGATTAGCGTTATCCTTCATATATGGTTTATAAGCATTTAAATCCAGATCTAAAGTAACGTCAAGGAAATCAACCTGTTTTAAGTTAGCATTAACTTCTACTTTTAGGCCAAAATTTTTCATGTCCCTATGGATTGCTCTCCTAATCTGATCGCATTTAACACTTGTAGCATTCTTCACTATTATCAGCCCATCATCACGATATAGGCCCATGTCCCTTCTATCAATAATATTATCGTTCGTTAAATTATGAATGATATAAAGTCCAACGAGATCTGTTGCCTCTGCAGAGTCCAGCGATCCCATTGATACCCCGAAAAAGTTGTTTTGCCCATTTTTTGCCCATTGTTCCCCGTTATAGACAAGGACAGTTGTGCGGCATTTCATAATAATATCCAAATCCTCCTCGGAGACATTAGTATAGGTCTTGGCAAATTCAATTGCCTTTCCAAAGAGATCCTTTGTGATTGACGGGTAGTAATCCACAATGTCAAATTGCACAAAGGCGCAGTTTTTCTTGTTGGCAATGTTAAGAAACCATTTTACCGGATCCGCCGTATTTATCCATAGGTTCAGGTTGAATTGCCGTTTTAATTCTAGATTGATTTTCTCTAATATTCTTTTACTAATCTTTCCAATTTCGGGTCTGGTTGGGTTAATCAATCTTGTTGTTGGTTTTGTGTTGAAGCTGGGTTTATGATCCTTTAAAAGGATATACGCTTCGTTTCCTCTAAGTTTATTTACTCTATCGCTGATTTGTAATTCATCCATGATTTTTTTACTGTCCTTATTTATCAAATGAATTACGTTGTTATTTTTTACCTTGTGATAGTCTTTTTTCAAATTCTTCTGGACCAGGTCATTATATTTCTCCCTGTCTACTTTGTAAAAGTTTCTGGTCTTATCAGCCTTAACAAGGATATGTTGTGACTTGTTGATCTCCTTTACAATATTGTCGAGTTTTTTTTGGAATTGATTTTTAGTTTTGTGGAATTCTAAATTTCTAATTAGTGAATAGAGGTCCTTCTCGAATAGCACTAATTGTGGGATTACTGGTGGTGATTTAATGCTTTTAAATCCATATCTCTCTTTCTTGGTGTTATCATTTTTATCCAATAGAAAAAAGGGAGCTTTCCATTTCATCCTTTTGAGTAAATCATCCATTTTCATTATTAATTTTAGTAAATAATCCTTGGTATTTGGTGCGGGGATGTTCTTTAGTGACGTTTCGAAGTTAATTCTTTCCATGTTTGCGTTTTATGAAGACACGAAGTAAAGTGCTCAACTATGCAGGAGCATTTATATATAGCCAGTAGAGTTTAGTTTCCTAGAAGTACATCCAATGAAACAACACGTGTCTACCAAAATAGTGCTCAATGAGTGAACAGAGCAGGTATATTAATTTTATTTATACAAACATTAATGGCTACATATGTGCATACATGTTTCTGTAATCACCCACGTTGGGGGATTACGTCTTCAGGCCAAGAACTACCTTCAAAAGTGACATTTCCACCAAATACATTTTTCTATTTCGTTTATCAAGTTAAAAATACAACCTGGGTGGGAGTAAAAAAAAAAAAAAAAAAAAAAAAAAAAAAAAGACCTCACTCATCCTTTTACCGTTTTTTTTTTTTTTTTTTTTTTTTTGGTAGACACGTGTTGTTTCATTGGATGTACTTCTAGGAAACTAAACTCTACTGGCTATATATAAATGCTCCTGCATAGTTGAGCACTTTACTTCGTGTCTTCATAAAACGCAAACATGGAAAGAATTAACTTCGAAACGTCACTAAAGAACATCCCCGCACCAAATACCAAGGATTATTTACTAAAATTAATAATGAAAATGGATGATTTACTCAAAAGGATGAAATGGAAAGCTACCTTTTTTCTATTGGATAAAAATGATAACACCAAGAAAGAGAGATATGGATTTAAAAGCATTAAATCACCACCAGTAATCCCACAATTAGTGCTATTCGAGAAGGACCTCTATTCACTAATTAGAAATTTAGAATTCCACAAAACTAAAAATCAATTCCAAAAAAAACTCGACAATATTGTAAAGGAGATCAACAAGTCACAACATATCCTTGTTAAGGCTGATAAGACCAGAAACTTTTACAAAGTAGACAGGGAGAAATATAATGACCTGGTCCAGAAGAATTTGAAAAAAGACTATCACAAGGTAAAAAATAACAACGTAATTCATTTGATAAATAAGGACAGTAAAAAAATCATGGATGAATTACAAATCAGCGATAGAGTAAATAAACTTAGAGGAAACGAAGCGTATATCCTTTTAAAGGATCATAAACCCAGCTTCAACACAAAACCAACAACAAGATTGATTAACCCAACCAGACCCGAAATTGGAAAGATTAGTAAAAGAATATTAGAGAAAATCAATCTAGAATTAAAACGGCAATTCAACCTGAACCTATGGATAAATACGGCGGATCCGGTAAAATGGTTTCTTAACATTGCCAACAAGAAAAACTGCGCCTTTGTGCAATTTGACATTGTGGATTACTACCCGTCAATCACAAAGGATCTCTTTGGAAAGGCAATTGAATTTGCCAAGACCTATACTAATGTCTCCGAGGAGGATTTGGATATTATTATGAAATGCCGCACAACTGTCCTTGTCTATAACGGGGAACAATGGGCAAAAAATGGGCAAAACAACTTTTTCGGGGTATCAATGGGATCGCTGGACTCTGCAGAGGCAACAGATCTCGTTGGACTTTATATCATTCATAATTTAACGAACGATAATATTATTGATAGAAGGGACATGGGCCTATATCGTGATGATGGGCTGATAATAGTGAAGAATGCTACAAGTGTTAAATGCGATCAGATTAGGAGAGCAATCCATAGGGACATGAAAAATTTTGGCCTAAAAGTAGAAGTTAATGCTAACTTAAAACAGGTTGATTTCCTTGACGTTACTTTAGATCTGGATTTAAATGCTTATAAACCATATATGAAGGATAACGCTAATCCTATTTATATACACCCGCAGTCTAACCATCCACCATCCATTATTAAACATATACCGTTATCTATTGAAAGTAGAATAAGTAACAATTCATCTAATGAAGTAACTTTCAATAATTGCAAAGCTATTTATAATACAGCACTTAAAAATAGTGGATATAAGGACATAGAGATAAAATATAAAGTAAATAACACTAGCACAAATGGATCTAGAAATCGTGGTAGGAAAATTATTTGGTTCACACCCCCCTTTAACATTATGTTGAAAACAAAACTTGGTGCAAAATTTTTACAACTTATTAATAAGCATTTCCCACCAAATAATATATTACATAAAATATTTAATAAAAATACATTAAAATTAAGTTACAGCTGTAGTGATAATTTGGAAAGGATTATAAAAAAGCATAATGGAAGAATTTTAAAAACGACTAATAGAGAAGGGGAGAATACTAGTGCAAACACTGCGGTGAATAAATGTAACTGTAAAAAACCTGAGGAATGCCCAATAAAAAATGAATGTCTGACCTCATCGGTAGTATACCAAGCAAGGATATTCCCGGTGGAGAACCCAAGGGACGAAAGATTCTACATAGGGAGTACCCAAATGACTTTCAAAAATAGATTCTATGGACATACACGCTCGATGAATAATCAAACATATGAAAAGGACACTTCCTTATCGTTATATTACTGGAAATTAGTTAGAGAAAATAAAACACCTAGTATAGAATGGAATATTATTAGAAGGGCCAATACTTGCCACTCATTGAACTCACCATGTCTATTATGCTTATCAGAAAAACTTGAGATAACTAGGTTTAAAGACCGAGAAAAATTATTGAATATTAAACAAGAAACTGCTATATCCTGCAAACATTTCAGAATACATGCACTTAAGGAACTCTAAATTAGGATAATGGAACTGCTATAAGTACAACTAACCCCCATCAAATAACCCCCCCACACACAAAGAGGATAAGTGAGGTCGCAACTATAATCATACCCATATGGGTTACGTAAGTCACTTAATATTCTACTTCATCGAGCAGTTATGGTATTACTAGCCGAAATAAGTACCTGTATGAAGGTATATTTGAACTAAATGAGTAATAGATCGTTCTGAGTGAAGCTCGTAATAATGTATGCATATGGATATTTTTGGGTGTATGCATGTATGGATATATGATCTTTATATACCCGGGTAGGAAAAATAATTTATTAATATAAAAAAAAAAAAATAAATAAAAAAAAAAAAAATAGATGAAAGAAAGTAAGGAATGAAGGGTGAATGGAAGAGAAAGGAATAAGGGTTTTAGAGTGAATAAGCAAAGATGAAGGTAAGTACTACAATATATAAGCTTATATACTAGGTTTGTATAACCTAAATACTCTGATTTCTGTCATATGTTATTATATATTCTTATTGTGTCGTGATACATCTTATGTATATCTGCCTTACCATCGAAAGAATCTTTGTTAAATATGAGGATAACCCTATGAACTTCATGCTGAATTCAATATAAATTTTTACGTAGTGTCAATTTTTACGGTAAAAACCTACAACTTAGGAAAGTGTAACAAGCGGATGGGGCCATGAAACATAACTAGACGTGTGGAATTTGATAGAAAAAGTGAATTTATATAGTAGGTGTATTCATGTCTGTTTCTACTTTAGATGTATCATTTGGTGGCTCGGTACATGTATGCATGTATATATATATATGTCTATATTTGTGTGACTTTGGATATATCAGTGTATTTTACGTATGCATGTATGTTTGTATGTTTATATATATATATATCTGTATCTATGTATATGTGTGTATGTTTGTATGTGGGTGTGTCTCTGTGTCTATTGTATGTAGATATATGTATACACACGTATATTTCTGAACTATTAGAATAGGCTGCCTCGTATAGAATTGTTGTAACAATATAGATTACAAAAATGTATGGTTGTCCGAATGTTGTTTATATATATGTTATATATGTATGTATGTGTGGATATGTATATGTATGTCTGTTGTGTGTGTGTTTATATGTATGTATGTGTATATGTATATATATATATATGTATATGTATGTATTTATGTATGTATGTATGGGTGTGTTTGTGTATATATATGTATGTATGTGTATGTGTGTGTGTATATATATATATATATATATATATATATGTATATATATACACCCGTCTGTAGTCAGGTAGCATAATATTGCATATACGAAGATGTTACCACGCTACATAAGTAAAGAAAAATACTATTATTTGTCTCTGTATGTCTGAAATGTGTGTGTGTATATATGCGCGGGTGTAGATAAATGTTAGACATTTATAAGTGTATTGATACACGCATATAGGTACATGTGGGGTTTAGATAACTTTCGGGTTTATACTTATTCGCATTTTGTTGGTTTATTTGTTTTAATTTAATTTTATTTTTATTCTTATTTATCTTATTTCTTTATTTTTTATTTTTTTATTTTTTATTATATTTTTTATATATTTTTTATTTTTTATTTATTTTTATTTATTTATTTATTTATTTATGTAATTTATTTTTATTTATTTATATTTTTTTATTTACCTTAATGTAACTTTTACTTTATCTTCTACGTAGTTTCAGAATCATTATCTAGTTTCAGTAAATAAAACAAAAAGTGTTCGGCATGGATTCGCTTTTGAATATATGGATTAATGTGTGTATGTGTGTATTGGCAGTGTCTGTGTATGGATGTGTTATGTGTGTGTTGCGTGTATGTGTGGGTGGAGGTAGATTAAAAAGGCACCGGTCAGTACTTGGTTGACCATAGCTAAGGTTATTAACTTACAGACTCTAAGACAAGAAAACGAAACTCTCAATTACCCTATGCCATAAAAAGCCAAAAGTTAAGTTAGATGGGGGAGGGAAAAGAAAAAAGATGTTTATCATCTTCATAGACCTCACTCATCCTTTTACCGTTTTTTTTTTTTTTTTTTTTTTTTTTTTTGACTCCCACCCAGGTTGTATTTTTAACTTGATAAACGAAATAGAAAAATGTATTTGGTGGAAATGTCACTTTTGAAGGTAGTTCTTGGCCTGAAGACGTAATCCCCCAACGTGGGTGATTACAGAAACATGTATGCACATATGTAGCCATTAATGTTTGTATAAATAAAATTAATATACCTGCTCTGTTCACTCATTGAGCACTATTTTGGTAGACACGTGTTGTTTCATTGGATGTACTTCTAGGAAACTAAACTCTACTGGCTATATATATATATATATATATATATATATATATATATATATATATATATATATATACTAGCATGGGTGCACGGCGTTGCCCAGGTGTTTGGAGGTGTATGCTGAGCAAAAAAAAGGTCAATTTTTTAACTTTTAGACCCCTAGTATGACCCTTTAATATTTATTGTTTTGGGCTCAAATGCAGTTATTAAGTAAAATCCATGACCAAGGAACTTATATCTAAAAGTTCAAGTGTTTAGACACAAAATTGTCGAAAGAGTTTGGTAGAGTTCTCAAAGGTCAAATCGTTGAACTTTGACCCCTTAGCAGCCAAATTCCTGGCCGAAAACCGATTACATCGATTTTCCCAAATCTCAGTACCCTGTATATTAAATTTCGAGACTGTGGACTAAAATATGACAGAGTTATTGCCTAGGGAAATGTACACAGACAGACATACAGACAGACACACGGACAGGTACACAGAAACGTTCACTTTTATAGATATATAGATAGATAGATTTGTTTAACAAATATATATACGTATACATAAATATATATGGAAACAATGTTGTGTTTATTATAAACTTTTTTCGACAATATTATTCAAGTATAAATCATGTAGAATATCAGCATGAATATAATTACAGGTAATAGGTAACTAAAGATGATTATCACATTAAAAACTCGCAGCAACTAATAGGGAATTAATTAAAATTAATGTGTAAAGAAATATGCAAATTAGCTAGATCTTTTGCAAGTGAATGCAATTCCACAACCAAGATATAACAAAATTGTAATTTCTTTTTAAATAAATAGAAAAAAGGGTTTTTAATATGAATATCGACACACACAAAAGAAACCTGAATTTATAGGAGTATAGAATATATATATATATATATATATTATCTATCACTCTTTTTCATATCTCTTTCCATATTTCTTTGTATTTCCCCTTCTAATGTATTTTATCTGTCCTTCTTTCTCTGTCCCCTTCTGTTTTATTCTTTTTCTATTTCCTTCCGTTTTTCTATTTTTTTTCTTTTCCTCTGTCTCTTTCATACATTTCTCATCTGTTCCTATTTCTTTTTGTTTTTCTCTCTTTTTCTACTTTCCTATATCTCCACTTTTCTCCATCGTTTTTCACTCCATTTTAATCTTCTCTCTTTTTCTCATTCCCACGTTTGGTTTCTTTTCACTTGTTTTAATTTGCTGCTTTTGAACCTAATTAAAGATTAAATTCGCTTCGTTATAAGGACATTTTAAAGATGATTAATTTCTAAAGTATTTTTAATCAGCCAATCATTTAACGCCAGTTTCCCGCCTCTATTTCCTCTGGCATGCGCCTAACTCGTTCAGCTTTAGACGCATATATATGTGCGCATGTGTAACAACTCTGCAAGACAACAAATATGAAGTGCACTTAAAAGCCTACATCATACAAGGGTATCGTATTTTTTTTAATTAACATAATTTCTACTTTGGGCATTTTGTAGTCTTCATTTTGTAGTCTTCATTTTGTAGTCTTCATTTTGTAGTCTTCATTTCAAGTATTTTACAGAAGGATTAATGAGTATTATTTTTGTATTTATTTCATTTTTTAAAATGTAATTCTGTCTTGAACTGAATTTATTTGATTATCAGTTGTTAACTCGATTGATTTTCTGAGTAGCACATCTCATTACTCCAAGTCCCTCATATCTTTAAATTCTTTCACATAGTTTAAATGTTTCTGTGAAGCCAGATTTAGATTTACACAAACCATCAAAGCTGGAATCCAGAAATCCTAGGTTAAAGTTTAGCCCTTCCTTCGGCTCATCAGACAAATATATCCGAACTGAAGATGCGATACGCAATAATGGCAAGTACTCTTACTTGGATGACCACATCACATACAAACAACGTCTATTGACTAATACATATCAAACAAACCGCGGTAGAATATACTTACTTCTCAAAATAGGTCATTAAACTATTAAAAACCCAGATCAATGTCTCACAAGTAGGATTTACACTCGCTAGAACGATGTCAACCAACATGCTTACTCAACAATCAAATTTGCATTAGAATTTTTTTATTTTAAGATTATATATAATATCTTCGACAACTAAGCTATCCATAGTCTAGAAAGTTATAATCTTGCGATTTTCAGAATTTGTGAGAGTTTCGGCGTTGTTTGATTGTGGAAATAATCACATATCATCTCACATTCCAAAAACATTACAATACTAATATTGGTGAGTTTATTGTGAAAGTCAATAAAATCCGTTTTAAAAGTATTTTAGTATACACTTTTCACCATCGAATAAAGCTTGATTGTTGGTAGTTTTGTTACTTGAGAGAGCAAAGATGCCATGGCTTTTATTAATAGGTTTAAAAAATGATGTCAGAAACACATTGATAAGAAACACGTTGTCATCTACGCTGTTTCAAATTGCAACCTGCGCCCCTGCCTCATCGCAGTTACTCATTCGACATCTAATCAAACAAACTCAGCATAAACAAAGCTACACACACACAAACACACACACACACACACACACACACACATATATATATATATATATATATATATATATATATATATATATATGGTCAATACTAAAATTGGTGACCATTTGGTAATTTCAGATACTGTATGTGCTCTACGCTTAGCTAGGGGTTGTTTTCAATCTGTTTTTGACCTCTCCGAGCCACTTGACTCAAGCAGTGTCGATTCAGAAGAGGTGTGTTTGAGAATTGCGCACTCTTGTCTCACAATTGCACGTGCAGCTGGCCTTACAAGAGTGAATCTTATTTCTTGAGATTGAACAGAGGCACCGCACACACATATATATATATATATATATATATATATATATATATATATATATATATATATATATATATACTGTGCCAATCGCTTTATTGCAAAATATCAATATTTCCTTAAGTATACGTCACAAAGTAAAAGAAAATTGTACCATCCAAGGGTTGCTATATGTTTAGTTATTTCTCAAAATTGTATTCAAATTCATGCTATATTAACGAAATTACAGCATTTTATTTTTACCAAAGAACTGTTATTGTCTATCACTTTATTGCAGATCTCTTACAATGCGTAAAAATCAGGCGAATAAAGGTTATTAAAAAGCAAAGGATATTTACTGGACTCACAGAAGGATTGCCCATAAAAAATTTAGCCATGGAGCTGGAATGGGATCCAATAAGCTTGGCTGCATTCTTGAACAACCAGAACATCAACTCCAGAAAAACAAGGGCATCAGAAGAAACCTTTTAGATCGTGCTATTCAGATAATTCATAAGGAAGTCAACCGAAAGACAAACAGCACCAGTGGTTTTGGTTTTTACAAAAGCCGAAATCGGTCCAAGATGCAGGCATGCCCAATACAATGGGTTGAATGAGATAGTAAGGGACATCACACCTCTTCCAATGCCTCCATTGAGCAAACAACATAAGGAAAAACGAATGGCTTGGACATAGAATTACATGAAAATCGATTTCCAACAGGTCCTATTTAGGGATGAGGCCCATGTTACTCTTGACGGTCCGGATAGATGGACCAAAGTTTGAAACCCGAACGGAACTCCGACCCGTTACAGAGTTCATCGCCAACAAGGAGGTTGAGGCATCATTTTTAGACGGCAATCATTGGGGATAAGTAGGTTGGACCATTCCGAGCGCCAGAGGGTGTAAAGCTTACCAGCAATGCGTACACGGCCTTTTTGGATAATCATTTGTCGACATGGCTAAATGACCTACCATTGTCACGTCGCTTTCAGATGATTTTTATACATGATAATATATCATCCCATTCTGTTTGGGGCGATTGCACCCTTCCCTGAATCGATGGAACTCGTTGGGGAAACTTTCATGATCTGACCACTGTGTTCTCCAGACTTAACTCCATTGAATATCTCTGGTCAATATTGAAAGAGGAGTTTATGAGGGAGGAGAGCAATTTACTTCAAAGAGTGTCTTGTTGATGTTTCTATAGCCATAACTCCTTTTAAGACTTTTTTGACTTCCTCGGGAGACAAAAGGTTGTTTTAAGTTATTCAAGAAAAATGGTGGATATGTCGATAAATAATTGATTTATATGAGGCCCATACCTAGGATATGTTTTTGTTTATTATTCTTTGACAGAAAAATATAATAAAAAGTAAAGTTCGCAAGATAAGATATTGTATTTTTGCCCTAAAACAACATTTTAAGAGACCTGCAATAAAGCGAGGGACAGTGGAAATTCTTCGATAAAGAATAAAATGTCATAACTTCGTGAATATCGCATTAATCTGAATAAATTTTTTGAAAATAACTAATCTTAAAGGAGTTGTTTGGTGATATAATTTTCATTTTGTTGTGACGTATATTTAGTGAAATATTTATATTTTACTAATTTGCAATAAAGCGATTGCCCCAGTATATATATATATATATATATATATATATATATATATATATATATATATATATATATAAAGTTCCGTCCCAAGACAAATAAAATGATTCCTCAAACAGAACGAGATTAAATGCAAAATAATGGTGCTAATCTATCTTACGCCAAGAATTCTTATTCCATTGTTTTTATCAAAATTCATTTTATGGTTTTGATTTTAGAAAACAACTAAAATAAAAATCTCAAGAAAAAATTTGGAATCTAATAACTATGAATCGAATATAATTCAAATTTGAAATATTTGTAGTTTGAAAAGATTTTGTCTACAATATCTTCGCTAACATCCGTGAAAATATTCGAATGGAAATGGAATTTAATCATTTACTAATTTATTTCTAATATTTATTGTTAAAATTTCGAAAAGAAATTGGTGTTTTCAAATTTTCAACAAGAGCTTCCACATCTTTTTATCCCCATTTGCATGAAACTAAATTGAACTAAATATAGCCAATATTACCCACCGAAAAACCTCGTGGATGTGTTCCGAAATTCGTAACAATTGCTTAATTCATTTCAGAGTAAATCCTATAGACAGAAATATATACACGTATACACATACCTAACCTTACTTGACTAAAAATGATTACCGGACTCAGAACAGGTAAAATAAATTCTCAAACAGAACATTAATGCACCATATTTTTTTTATATTTCTTTATAAAGAATAAAATCCACGTTCTAATTCTACTAAACATTATATCTAAAATCCTTATTAAAACTTGTTTCAAAAACTATTGTATAATTATAATTATAGAAAATGGTTAAAGATTTCAGGCTTAAGTGGCCTTAAGACGAAATTAAAATTCAGGATATATTGTTAATTGTTATCGATCAAATTTAATGAAAATCATTTGAAATGAAAGGTTTTCTTCATCCTCCTAAACTCCTCATGGTTCTTTAGTGTGGCGCCAACAGGGGCGTCCACTGATATGTATTGGAAGAGATATATTTTTACAGTGTTTGTTTTTGCTTTTAATTTCTTCTAGTTGTGATTCTTTATCTTAGATTTTATTCTTCGTTCATGGTCTTTTACTTTCAGTGTCTTTATCCTCAATTATTTCTGTTGTTTCGTGGTTATTAGTTTCCACATTTTTAGTGCCTATGTTTTGCCGGGCTTCTACGTGTGGATTTTCACAAGGGTGTGTTTCTTGACCTGTTCCATCATTTATCTTTCGTTGAATTTGTAACACGACAAAGACACCAAGAAATGTCCACCGGTATGCAATTGCAGTTTTAGGTGGTTCCGATTTAGGAACATAAAGGAAAATTCAACAGCTTGACCTTGATCGTCTATACGATGACAGGGTTTGACATGTGACCCCGTTAATTCCTTATCTCGCCAGTAGTTCGCAAAGTAAAATAAAATTTAAAAAAACAAAGGAAACAATTCAAAGCCTTCAGGAAATAGGTGTGGCGCGCGCCCCATGCTGTGTTTCTTTTACATCCGCGGTCCACAGCTTGCTCTCGGCGCTATGATAGGTACCCTTTCCACTCGTTGTATCCAGAAAGAAAATAATTCAAGTGGACTGTTTAGCTTGATAACTAAGTTATACATACCATAGACAATAAAACAACCTCCAATCGTCAGTTCCTTATTTTTTTCAAAAATTATATTATGAAAGAAAACGTCTAACTACAATGTTTTGCATTATACACTGGACTTAAACTCCGACTACATATTTTCAACAACACAATTATTTACAGTTGAATGTAACAGTTCGTTGGAAATGAAGAAAAATCTGCGACAAACGATTTTGCTTCTTTTTCTTTTTCTCTCCTTCTTAATATCCCGTCGCCTGGTAGTCAGTAAGAGTGGAGTGTACAGGCAGTGTAGAGGAAGAGGTTTCGCATTTTCAGATTGGCAACATTTGCTCGTCCCGGGGTTTTTATACTGTAGGTGTAGGTCTGGCGAACCGAGGTGTTTTCCCCCATCAATCAATAATCACTACGTAAAAACTCTTTCTTCATCGATTATTCAGTACCCACATTACGCAGTCATACAATTATTCAACAAGTTTCTCACGTCGAGCTGGTTTCCGTCCTTGACCCCAAAGGTCCTCCCAGCCTTCAATAAACCAAAAACAACCACCTAATACTATTCATCGCCGAACAATTGTTTCGTTCGTGAATTATTATTATTATTATTATTATTATTATTATTATTATTATTATTAATAATAATAATAATAATAATAATAATAATAATAGTAAGGGATTAGTACACTCGTGGCAGAAAACTCTTTTAAAGAAACCAACGAAATGTGAGTTTATGTCTTTTTTAAAAAACAAACAAAAAGTTAAATGTTACTTCGAATTTATTTCAGAAAGCAGGCTTTGTTTCGTTATAAACGTATAATTCTGTTTGTCAATTCACATTTAATGAAAATCCTCTGAAAATGAATGCAAAATATCCAGACGGGCGACAGGCGAATTATCTAGTTAAATGTTAGTTCGAATTTATAACAGAAACCTGACTTTTTACCGATATTGACGTAGAAATTTCCAAAGCGGCGGGGAAAATTGCCTTCCTCATCTTTTCCCATACAACATTTCCAGCGGCTAAGCGGTATGGTGTAAGGTAGACCTATCTTCAAACGCCGTCTTTCAGAGCATTACTTCTGACTTTTGCTAAGTAGAATACTTAGTTAATTTTTCCCCCATATGTATGTGTGATAATGCACGATACCTCGTGTATACATGGGCGCTTTACACTATCCCTGCATCAGAACCACAGGTAAAACAATTCTGCGCTGGATGTTGCCACAAATACCAAAGCATGAAAAATGTCAATTACAAATAATCCAAAACACGGGACCCAGAAGAAAGATCTGGATGTCATGAACGGCATGTGCTCCTTCGATAGCCAGCATGGGGGACCTGGTCGTCATCCTGCGAATGTTGGCCAACTTTCTAGTTTCAGAAACCTCAATTAACATGGATGTTGAACAGGTAAGTATAACCTCTAATTTCAGGGAATAAAATGATACCGAACAAACACAGCACAGCCATGATAACCATCAAAAGGAAAGAAAACGAAGAAAGAAATGGACAACAAAAGAGAATAGACTCGTAATGGAATGCTATTATAGAAATCATCCTATATAGATATGGAGGTTATCGGAAATGAATGAAAGAACTATGGAACCTGTCTAGTGAGTACCATGCGACAGAACAAAGAATTTCGAACCAAGCAAGACTGATACTCAAGAAAGGTTGGCTCTCTAAACTAGAACTAACAGAAATACAACGAAAAATAAATGATGAAACTGAACAAGAAGCATCCCCCCAACGAAACCGCATGTAGAGCAACCCCACAAGTTGAAGCCTGACAAGTAAAAACAGCAAAGGCCGAGGACAAACAAATAACGAAGTCTACAAACATGGAAACCGAGAACAATGAAACAGAACTAACAGAGATTGAAGCAAATGAAATAAATAAAATAATGCAGCTGATGAACGAAAAAAAAACAAAGCTCCCATTGTCAAGGAACCAAAAGCAGAAGAAATTAAAAACAGAAACAGAGAAGGTTAGCAAACTCTCTCACATATCCCAAAATACAATCACAGACTTAAACAACCTGATTTACGCAGGCGCCAAAATGGTAAGTATGAAACTCAAATCAGAAAAACGACCGGGGACAAGCGGACTGACAAAACCTGGATGGGAAATAAGACTAGAAACCCAAATACACAAACATAAAAAAGAAACCAAAATGATCAATAGGAAGAAACAATGTGAAGAAAACGGAATATTGGAAATGTAACTGACAGGGAGAGGCTAAACAAGAAACATGAAGAACTGGACCAGAAAATAAAAGCAAAAGAAGATAGATTGAGACGACGTATATATAAATCTGAACAATGCAAACAAAACAGAACATTTGAAACTAATGAAAGCTAATTCTACCAAATAGTGAACGGAGGAAAAACAAAAACAGAACAACCACACTCGACAGAAACAAAACTCTACTGGAGTAAAATATGGGAAGAGCGACGAGATCACAATAGAAATGCCGAGTGGCTAAAAGACATGAAAGAAGAGTTACAACAAATAGAAGAAGGAACAGTGAATGAAATCAGCAAGGAAACCCTAAAGAAAACCATAGGGAAAATGGCAAACTGGAGAGCACCAGGGCACGACGGGATACATGCATACTGGTTCAAAAAATTCACAACCTTATATGAAAGGCTAGCCCGAAACCTGAGATGTATTCAGGAAGCAAGCGTACCAGACTGGATGACAATAGGTAAAACCAAACTGCTACAGAATGACACGGGAAAAGGAACCGTCCCTAGCAACTATAGGCCAATCACGTGCTTACCAACTATGTGGAAGATACTGACAGCATAACTGAGGGAACAAATCTACCACTCCCTGAATAACCGTGGACTCATCCCCGAGGAGCAGAAAGGATGCCAAAAAGGAAAAAGAGGAACACATGACCTGTTATATATAGATCAAAAGATCCTAAAGGGGGTAAAAAGGGGGAGAAAGAATTTAGCCATGGCATGGATCGACTACAAAAAAGCGTACGACAGGATCCCCCAAGCATGGATAATAGAATGCCTAAAAATGTATAAAATACCAAGCGGGATCATCAACTTATTAGAAAAGGCAATGAAAACATGGAGACTGGAATTGAAAGCTGATGGACAACACATAACAGAAATTAATATACAAAGAGGCATTTTCCAAGGAGACTCACTATCACCACTACTGCTCATCATAGCCATGATGTCCTTGAACAGTATTCTGAGAAAGTTCCAAGCCGGATACAAGTGCTCCAATACAGAGGAAAAAATGAACCACCTGATGTACATGGACGATCTGAGACATTTTGCAAGGACCGAAAAGGAGTTAGAGACACTAATTAACACTACCAGGATCTTCAGACAAGATATCCAAATGGAATTTGGGATGGAAAAGTGTTCACAACTAGTTATAAGAAAGGGTAAACTGGAAACAACAGACGGCATGGAACTACCCAACCAAACAGAAATGAGGGCACTGGAGGAACAAGACGACTATAAATACTTGGGGATTCTGGAAGCGGACACCATCAGAGCAACAGAAATGAAAGAGAAAATTGGAAAGGAATACCTCAGGAGAACACGAAAACTCCTGAAAACGAAATTATATAGCAAAAACCTAATAAAAGGTATAAAATACGTGGGCAGTATCACTAGTGAGATACTCTTGACGGTTTATAGGGTGGACAAAAGAAGAATTGAGACAACTCGACCAGAAAACCAGGAAACTCATGACCATGCATAATGCACTACACCCAAAGGACGATAGTGAAAGACTCTACGTGAAAAGGAAAGACGACGGGAGAGGACTGATCTCTATAGAAGACTGTGTGAAGGACACGAAAAAAAGCTAGAGAAATACATAATGCAAACCACTGAAATGATAATTACGGAAGCGAGAAACACTGAAAAAAACAACAAAACAGAAAACAGAGAGACAAAACGAGAAAAGAGAAATAGGAAGAGAAACAACTCCACGGAAGATTCATAAGAATGACAAAAGATGAGAATGACGAAAACATATGGACATGGATGTGAAAAGGACATATAAATCGAGAAACTGAATCTCTAATAAGTGCAGCACAGGATAACTCGATAAGAACCAACCATATCAAAGCAAGGATTGATAAAACACAAGAAAACAGCAAATGCAGACTATGTGGACAAAGAGACAAAACGATAAACCATATAGTAAGTGAATGCAGCAAACTGGCCCAAAAAATACAAAAATAGGCATGACAAAGTGGGGGGGTGTACTGGGAATTGTGCAAACGGCTGCATTTTGAGCGTATAGATAAATGGTACAAGCATAAACCCGCAACAGCACTCGAAAACGAGAACCACAAAATCCTATGGGACATGGACATACAGACGGACAAACCCATCCAAGCAAGAAGACCAGATGTCTTAATAATTAACAAGAAAGAAAAATCCTGCCAAATCGTAGAATTTGCTGTCCCAGCTGACCACAGGGTGAGTATAAAAGAAAAGGAGAAACGAAACAAATACACAGAGCTAGCCAGAGAGTTAAAAGGGATTTGGATGATGAAGAAAATCAAAACAGCACCGATAATAGTAGGAGTACGAGGAAAAATTCCGAAAAAGTTCGAAAAACGAATGGCAGTAATTGGAATCAGACGAATAACTGCAAAAGTACAACGACTAACGATAATGAAACCGACTGAATTATTAAGGAAAACCCTTGAATGCGGAGAATAATACAAGAAGACAATATAACGAATAAGCGTTACAGGGAATGAAGAACACCGAAACTGCATATCTACAAGTTCTACACCCCCCACCATGCATCCCCCCATTGTTTCATCACCGTTCCTCCCCAATAAAAAAGTGATTCCAAAAGGCCGAGAAGGGTCAATAAGGACTGAAAGACCGAGGAGCGAGCACCAACCAGACCTCGGCTGGACAAGCGCAAAGAGAATTGGGACCTTGGGGAGGCTAGGTGCCATTCAAATTCCAGTATAAACCAATGACCACTACTAGCGAGAAATCAATGGTAAGAGGCTGTTGCGATGATGCAAATTCATTTGCAAATGCTATCGAAGGTAGAGAGAGCTGGACGTCTGGGGAGACTTGTTGTCACTCGGCTTCCAGGGAACACTACAGGTTTCCAATCAGATCGTTTGTTGACATGTGTGAAAGCTCCATGTGAGCCAATAATAATAATAATAATAATAATAATAATAATAATAATAATAATAATAATATTAATAATAATAATAATAATAATAATAATAATAATAATGAATGAACGAATGAATGAATGTTATTATCATTCCCAAATCAGCTCGGTTGAATTTTAGATTTCCCTAGCGTTTGAGTCATCAACCAGCAAGGCTGACTAGAATGCTAGGTTTCCTTCTATATCGGTAAATTTCTGATCAAGTTTTTTTTTTTATTATTATTTAATTATTAGCCAGGTTTGCTCTATCAAGAAGTTCAGCTGCATATTTCCATTATTTCGAGCCAATTTTCTATGAGCGTATGTATCATTTGGTCTACGATTTTTGTTGAGTTGTATCGTGCTCAGTAAATACGTCCCTTGTCTCTCTCTCCTCCTGTTCCGTTAGCCTCTTTCTTTGGGATGACGTCTTTAATATACTCCATTACTACCTAGTTTATTTTGTGGTATATTTAACCATCTGGTTTTTATGCTGGTTATTTTTGTTTTTATATATGTTAGGTTTGGAATATTTTTGTTTATAACATTGAAAAAGTCAATATTCGCAGCATAAAGATCGGGTTTCCCCATGTTGCCCAACAAAGGAGAACCTGCCGATAATGACACCCAAATAGTTCTTTGAGATCACTGCAGCATTTATTTTGTATTTTGGCCATTTAGCATTCAGTGATTGTGAGAATACCAGACTCAGGCACATTCTTCCTATGGTTTTGTCACAACGATAGTGTTTACATCTTATAGATACGAGGGATAAATTTATTTACGTAAGCATTTGAATAAAAGAAAAATGAAAAAACAAAATCTTTTGAAAACACGTTAAAATGTAAATATTTTATTAAAAGAAAAAAAAACATTTAAATGTTGCTTTCTTTTTTTTTAACTTAAAATATTTAGTATTAGTTTTGGATAGTAGAGTATCTATCATCAGATAATAAAAGCGATTATTTGTTGTTGTTTTTTTTTCTCGTTAATAAAATGTCCACGTATAGCTGTATAGGGTTGTGCTGTTGTTGACGCACGTAGCACTGTTGGAACTCTTAAGTTTAAGCTTTTTAGGTGCACGTTCGTAATGATAAAGCTTTCGAAGCATCATTATTAAAATTAAAAATGTTGAATAAGGAGACAAACTGTTTGGACGACACGTTAAGATGCAAATATTTTATTGAAAGAAAAAATGAAAAAAACTATCTGAATTATTTTTCTTTTAATAAATTATTCGCATCTTAACGTTTATTTTTTAAAAAGTTTGTTTATTTAACATTTTAAATTCTGTTATTGATGTTCTCAGATTTTTCCAATTCTTATAACATGAAATCAATTTGTCGGGACCATTTAAGCGGAAATTAATGATAAGGTTCCCTTATGCATGTGAGAAGGATTAGATGTGCTGTTTGGATTTTCGTCCTTATTTTGTTAGCCTCACATAACTTTGCGTATTTTTTTTTTGCTTTTGTTTTTTGGTTATTTTTCCTTTTCCTATTTTCAGTATTTCTTTCTTGCTATGTTTTTTAACGCTTACTTATTATATAAGGGTCAACACGTCTACAGGTTTTCTCTTGTATTACCAGGGAGTGTTCACTGATAATAACTGGTCGTGATCGCTAGAGTCGAAGTGTCCTTAAATGTCTAACAGTCGCGACCTCTTTCGATTGTTATTGTAAATAACTTTGTGTTCTCGCAAAAGGCCCTTATCACTAATTTCGCAGTGGCAACGACCATTTGTTATTTCTGTGATTCGACCTTTTACGACCATTTTGTGTGGTATCTGCGGAGAATGGTGTAATTTTTGTGGTGGAGTTAGTTTATGATATTTCTTGCAGTTTCAGTTCTCTCAGTTCCACGTGGTATTTCTTCATGGTTTTGCTTTATTTTATTTTATTTATTTTTTGCCTTTTAATGTTACTTGCCAGTGGTCATAATTTGTGCGGGGTGATTTCTGCATTCGGTTATACTCTTTAATATTTCAGACGTTTTCTATCCTTGCTGTTTGTTGTGTAATTACAGTCTTCCTTTTTATTCCAATTTCTCCCAGTCTTTTGTCCTGGTCTTTCGATACATTAGTATTCACTAAGAGATTTTACACAGGTCATCATCAGAGATTACTCACTGATGGCGATGTATGGTGTTTCCTAGAGTCCGGATGAAAGCCCGATGTTCATTACTCTGCACTTATTTAATAACTTTTTCGAATGAATTTGCGTTATCGCAACAACAGTTTTTTCATTGGTTTGTCGCTGGCAAAGATTATTGGGTTTCACTGGAATTTGAGTGACAATAAGCTTCCTTAAAGTTCCAGCCCTCTTCGCACTCATCCTATTGAAGTACTTTTTCTCCTCGGTCTTTCCGTCCTCTTTGACCCTTCACAACTATTATATGTCGTGACAGTTGATGTCAACACTACATTTTTAGGGGGCGGGGGGGAGCTTATAATTATCCAGTTTCAGTTTTTTAGATCCTGTGATTATTATTATTATTATTATTATTATTATTATTATTATTATTATTATTATTATTATTATCATTATTATTATTATTATTATTATTATTGTTATTATTATTATTTTTGTTGTTATTATTATTATTGTTATTATTATTGTTGTTGTTATTATTATTGTTGTTATTATTATTATTGTTATTATTATTATTGTTATTATTATTATCACTGCTATTGTTATTATTATTATTATTGTTATTGTTATTATTATTATTATTATTATTATTGTTGTTGCTGTTATTATTATTATTGTTGTTGTTATTGTTATTATTATTGTTGTTATTATTATTATCATTATTATTATTATTGTTGTTATTATTATTATCATTATTATTATTATTGTTATTGTTATTATTATCTTTGTTGTTGTTGTTGTTATTATTATTGTTATTATTACTATTGTTGTTGTTATTATTATTATTATTATTGTTATTATTATTATTGTTACTATTATTATTATTATTGTTGTTGTTATTATTATTATTGTTACTATTATTGTTATTATTGTTATTATTATTACTATTATTGTTATTATTATTATTGCTATTGTTATTATTATTATTGTTATTATTATTGTTGTTGTTGTTGTTGCTGTTATTATTATTATTGTTGTTGTTGTTATTATTGTTATTATTATTATTGTTGTTGCTCTTGTTATTATTATTATTGTTGTTATTATTATTATTGTTATTATTATTGTTGTTGTTATTATTATTGTTATTATTAATATTATTATTGTTGTTGTTATTGTTATTATTATTGTTGTTATTATTATTATTATTATTGTTATTATCATTATTGTTGTTATTATTGTTATTATTATTATTGTTATTATTATTTAATTATTGTTGTTATTATTATTGTTATTATTATTATTATTTAATCATTATTGTTTTTTATTGTTGTTCTTGATGTTGTTGTTTTCCTTAATGTTATTGTTGTTCTTGAAACAACTGAGATTGAAAACAATGTTCTTTTTCTAGGATAGTATCAAGTAAGCGATTATTTCCTTTTAACGAAAACATCTTCTGCTGACAGCTCATTGACTAATCGCGTCGTTTTTTGTCCAGCTGTTTATCCAGCAACTTACTGTAAACTTCCGGAAGACATTTGGCCAAGTTCTGCATCAGTGATTTTCAAAGACGAGTAAACTCAAGGGAGAAAACTCTTCCTAATTACTTAAATAGAAACCTTCTTATACATCAGGTTGCCCTCCACTAGGAGAGCAAATGTGTATAACTTTATTATTTATTCGAATTTGCATATACCATGTGTGAAGATAAGTCTTTCGTCATATCAATAGTCATCAGTGTGGCTTTATACATTAGCTTAACTCGATATCGGAACAGAAGTTCAAAATACAAATCTATCACACGTGAGTGCTCAAGAAATTTATATCAATAAGTAATATTATTTTTATAAAGACTGTTTTATAATTTACATTATATATGTAAAATGTGTATACATGTGCGTGCACAGTTTTATACGTATGCGTGCATATTTGTGTATATATGTGCGTGCGCAGTTTTATACGTATGCGTGCATATTTGTGTATATCTATTTCTTAAAAGAATTACGATCGAATTTCTTTTCGTGAGACAGCAATTATAATGTCTTTACGAACCAATTCTATACAAATTTTAAAATGGATTTAAAACAAATTTAAATGATTTTACACGTACTTTCCCTCCCCCTCTCTCTCTTTCTTACTCTCTTTCTATCTTTCTCCATTTATGTATATATATATATGTGTGTGTGTGTGTGTGTGTGTGTGTGTGTGTGTGTGTGTGTGTGTGTGTGTGTGTGAATGTATGAGTGCACATCTATATTTAACTGAACTATTATATACATATATATATATTATACGTATACATATATATATACATATTTACATATATACCTATATATTATATAAATTATATACTTATATATAATATTGATACGCATATATAAATGCGTGTGTGTATCTATATATATATATATATATATATATATATATATAGAGAGAGAGAGAGAGAGAGAGAGAGAGAGCACATTTACATTTAATTGGACTATGTTGTAATTATTGTTAATAGAATTTGTTTCTAACTCTTTATCGACTTTTAGCATGAGTTTATTTTCCATTACTCCAAGACAAAATCAATAAATCTTTATGTGTAAATTCTATGTTTTACTGGCAAATTCGGAAACAAAAAATAATTCTGTTTTATAATTGAGTCATTAATTTTCTTTGCAGCATTTGTTTTTAAGCAAGAACTGATTTCCATGGAATGCGTAAATAGATTCTTGTTTTCTTTTTTGCTTTTCGTTTTCTTCTTTCTCGTTCCATCCTATTCTTGTGTCTTGCCAATTTTCGGAGGCTGACAACACAGCCATTAGATACTTTAACGGGTGTTAGAGTTATTTAAACAAATTATATTTCGGACATTAATTTTAACTAATGCTGCAACCGTGAGGGGGTTATGGTTACAAGATTAAAATTAACTTCGCTTCGCGTTCTTGACTTTGGCGAAAAAGTGATGCTGAGAGATGATGAGACGATAAGGGTACGGGATAAAATTAGATGAGGAAAGATTGATAGCGAAGATGAGAGAAATAGTGTGTTCAGATTTTGTTTAAGAAACACGTAGAAATGATTTTATTTATATTTGGAATGAGGGTAAATAATTCGTATTATTTCCATTATTCGTACTAATGTTTTCATCTTGATTGTTATTTTCACGGCGTTTCCACCGATATAACGACCAAACTTTTCCAGGTGTATTTTGAGCAACTCGAGAATCTTTTTTCGAACTCAGAAATGTTCACAGAATTTGAAACGAAACTATTTAATCAATGAGAAAAGCAAGTGTTTGTACCGTCAGGCATAACCACGTAGAAAACCTAATTCGCAATTGTATTTTGAGTATCGCTAACATCGATGATTGTTAAAGTAAAAATTTTAAACAAGAAGAATATTGGAGAACTACAAAGAAGCAGACCTAATATAACATTTAATATAATATGGAAAAATAGGAACTATAAATAATAAGTAATGTCATACAATGATATATATATATATATATATATATATATATATATATATATATATATATACTAGCTGTACCCTGTCACGCGTTGCTGTGGCTCAGTTTGGCGAAATGGAAAAATCTAATAAAAAGAGAAGATGCATGTGTCTTATATTCTTAGTACAGCAATTCATGTGTGTGTAGTTTGTTTGCTAACGCCGGAAGACAAATTTTTCACATCTTTATAGTAAGTTGAAAAGTTGAAGTGGTATTTTTATCTCTCTGCATCACGTGGCTCTATGCTTTGTCTGGAACGATATCCATTTTAAAAAAAAGCGAAAAACATGTACAAAAGCTGACGACACAAAGCAAAAGGTTTGTTAGGGTAATGCTTGAAGTTAAAGAAATTAAGTTTCGCTAATAAAATATTGGAAAAACCGTTCTTAAAAAAAAACGTGGCTTTCAAATCGTAATCGGTTTCAGTATTTTTCGAGACTGGCTCTGGATTCTCCGTCAATACTCCCAACTGACTCCATCAGAACTGAACTCCTCTGGATGCTCATTCTTTACCATAAAATAAAAAAGTAAACAGTAAAAATAAATCTATCAAATGATGAGGAGGCAATAAACATGCATGTTATGTGAATGCTTCTTTCTTGAACGATTTGCGATGGAATCCATTTCTGATTAGCTTAAATCCATTTTCCTACGTTAGAATCGATTAATATTTTAATCAATCGAAATCCATATCATTTTTTTATTTTGCTTTTAAGATTATCGATTCAATTCATTACGAATTGAAATAATTGTGTTTTTTTTGTATTTTTTCTTACTTTTTTCTGAATTTTTTTTTAAAATCTTTTTCAGTTTTTATCTTTCTTACTTTTTTATTTTATCTTTTATTTTTGTCACATTTTTCTTTTCTTTCAATTTGGTTCTTTTCTTTCTATTTTTCTTTCGTACTTTTTCTTTTTCTTTCTTATGTTTTTTTCTTAGTTTTCTTTCTTATTTTTTCTCTTTTGCTTGTTGTTTCTTTTTTTCTTTGTTATTTTTCCTCCTTCATTTATTTTTCGCTTTCTCTATCGCTTTTACATTTTTTCCTCATAATAGAGCTTCACGTTTTGGCGAGATTATTGACATTTATAGGATGTGTTTCTACTAAAATTTTGTTTAATTTTCGATCTTAAGCGATTATCGATGGCCGGAATGGCTATTAACAAAGCTATCATGTTTCATTCTAACCCAACACTAGTAGTATTTCAAAGTAAATAAATATTTTAAAATAAGTTTAAACACAAAACTATTATCCAAGTAAGGGTGCAAGTTACTTATCTTGCTTTTGGTAATATTTATTTGTTTTTTATTTGTTTCTTGTTTATCCGGTTTTTTTTTTTTGGTTTTTTTTATTTTATATTTATTGACTAATATCAAAAAATGACCTAAATATAAAATATCTCAAAGCCCTGTAAATTTTTTCTTTCTAATAATGAACAATAATTTTCTGAAATTTTTAGATGAGGATTTATTATACGTATTATTTGAAATCTTTGGTCTACTATTCTCATCTGGAGTTTTATTTTCACAACGTTTCGGTTAATATAAACTCCGATTTTCTTCAGATGTATTTTGTCGAACTTGGGAATTTTTACTTGGCGTAGTGGAGTTCTTGCAAAATTTCAGTTCTAAGTTAGACTCTTATGGAGGTTGGATGTTCAATCCTCAGTGTGGGTGACAAACAAAATAAAATTGCCAATTACTTAAGGCTGCTACTCAGTCCTGACCGTTTAAATAATGGTATTCTAACCACGATATCTACCTATATCGAAGTCCGACAGAAAGATTCCCGAGTTCGACAACATACACTCGAAAAAGATCGCTGGTTGCATCGGCCGAAACGTTGTGAAAATAACACTCAAGATGAAAGCAGTGGTCCAAGAATCCGAATAATACAGATGAACAACGGCTCTAAAATAAACGCATTCCAATAAGATTATGAAACTGCAAAAATGAACGGGCGGTCCTGGGTATGACCTTAAACTATATCCAGTGGTGAGGCCCCAGCTTCCGGGCTTTGGGGAGTGTGGAACCACGCTTTAATTACCATTGCTCTCAGGTCCACTCTGACCCGGAGTGGTAGTACCTGTTAGGGTCGCAACTATGGGTTAAATAGAAACCGACTTGAAAACAACAAATATATTCTATTAAAACATTTTTCTTCAAAATCTTTGGATTCGGAGTTAAATAACCTGAAAATGGTTGATATGCCGTAAAACAAAAACAATCAATCAAAAATGAACGGACGTCGTTTTTTGCTACTGGTGGCGCCTATGATGGCGGCAATGTACTTTGCCACCGAAATTGTGTTACTTAGCACCTCAAGTTGTCGGCTGCTGAGGACAGTGTATCGAACGTTCTTTCACACGTTAAAAATTATTCAAATGGAATACTAAACCTCTATGAAAAAATAAGATGACACTTCCGAATGACGAAACGACTTTCTGGAAATTTATACTGACATCTTGATGAAAAAAAAAAAAAGAATTATTAATGAACATACGACAACAACCACCAAAGAATGTATTCTTGGTGAGTCTTATATAGAATGGAAATATATTAGACGTCAAACTGATTTAAGTGAAAACGACTTGCACTTGAGTTTGGTTATTCCTGTGATTGTGGCAGAAAATTTAATACTTTTTTTATCTGTTCTTTTTTTTTTTTTTTTCACGTCTACAGTTTTTATTTAATTTTCTTCTCTTTAATGATTTTTCTGCTTTTTAAAAAATTTACTTATTTCCTCCTTATCTTTCTTTCTTTTTCTGTTTTCTTTTTCTTTCTTGATCCCTGTTTATCTCTCTTATCTAATTTCTTTTCTATTATCTACATTTTTTTAATGTATCGATTATTCTCCTCCTCCCTCTTTAATTCTCTCTCCATCTCTCCCTCTTTTTTGTTTCTTCCTCTTTCTCCTCTCTTCTTTTTTATCCGCTCTCTCTCTCTCACTTACTCTATCCCCCCTCTCTCTCTCTCTCTCTCTCTCTCTTTCCCCCTCTCTTTCTCTCTCCTTATCTCTCCTCTCTCTCTCTCTCTCTCTTTCTTCTCGCCCTCTCTTTCTCTTTGTCGGCGACTATAGCCGAGAAGAGAAATATATCAGCTTTCGGACTGATTAAAACGAAAACAGATTCGTAAAAGTCTACAACGTGTGTTTAAGACAGAATTTCGAAGCATGTGACAGAAACATAACTCAAAAATGGTGCATCTCAACAGAGCAACCTGTTAATGATTTTTAATATTATGTTTCAAATTTTTCGGATGAGAAATGATAAGTTTTATCATTTGGATTATACAGACTCTTGTTCTCATCATTTCGACCAATGCTTTTTAGGAGCATCTTGTCGAACTCGGGAATCTGTACAAAATTTAGAACGAGATTTTTTTTTTAAACTCGCGGGAGTAGCTTGTTCTCGTTTCGTCAGCTATGACCAGATAAACGTCTTAATTAATTTGTAATTGTATTCTTAGTATCGACCGCACTGAAGATTAAACCTGCAACATTAATTATATTGTCATATATAAGTACTTAGCACCTGTATCTATTACGCCACAGATCATTACGAATAGAACAAACGCAAGCAATCTCCAAGGATTAAATAAATGTTCCATTCGAAATTTCCTACAAATTTTCGAATTCGATTTAAATATTTCCGAGTTCGACAAGTTACACCTAACGAAGGTCGGAGATTACATCGGCCAAATCTAGTATCTAAAATAAGAAGCATCCTAATAAAACAAACGCTTTTCATTATCAGAGAAAATAAACAATCCTCAATTCTGCCAGACATTGTTGACGTGCTTCATTAATTTCGTATGAATCCTATGATTCTATTGTTGGCATTGGTTTCCCCGATATCTTTCTATTCAGAGTTATTTTAAGAAAAACATCAGATATTTACGGAGGGGACCACGTTAAGGTTGCCAACATTATAAGTGAAAATATTTCTGTGACACAAACTGCATGCAGGTTGTCAGTTCGTATACGTGGTTGGTTGTATTGTGTGCTGCTGATCAAAATGAACTTAGAAGCTATGACTGTGTTTTAATAAAATTAGCAAATTAATAAAATGTCTCTAAATGTTAGCAGACTAAGTCGAAACCCTTAGCAAGATATAGATTGGTCCGCGTTTATAAGTGAACTAGTGAGAGGCGCCCGGTCTTGTCGGTCGTAAAATACGCTTAGGAACATTTTAATTCGTGCAGATTTTGTGTTATTACAGAGTTAATTCTTTACTGAATATCATATTGTACCTAATACATGTATATAGTAGTGATTTGAAAAGTTTTTAAAAAATGCAGCTTTCAAGACATAGGTAACACCAGTTGAATATTGAACGACTCATAGAAATGCATTCGGATATGTACAGAACGAAGTAAAAATAGTTGAAATGAACAATTTCCACTTCAATCTACCAATATATATATATATATACTAGCAAAAGTACCCGTCGTTGACTGGGTTCAAAAACAGCCTACAGCAAATGGAATCTGATTTATGAAAGTATGATAGGTTATGAAAAGGAAGGGTTGTAAAGAGATAGCTTCGAATTTGGGGGTATCAAAACCAAAGCAAAATATGATGAAAGTAAAAATAAAATAGATAAACCCCATAATTTATTATACCATACCTGTTCACACTGAAACACTTATCATAATAATCTGTGGATCTATATTAAAAAACCTTGTTAAACTTTGTGACATATTTCCATTCTATGGAGGTCAGGTGCGAACGAACACCCCATAATTTTATTATACCATATTTCTTAAAACTGAAACATAATTATCAAAGTATACTTACGCAGATATATATGAAAGTCTTTATTAAGGTTTGTGCCTATTTCCATTCTATGGAGGCCAGGCGCGAACCCAGACCCCACAATTTTATTATACCATCCCTATTTAAGTTAAAACATACTTATCAAAATATTCTTATGAACATCTATATCAAAAACACTTGTAAACGTTTTTTTTTTTAATTTTTAATTTTTTTATTTCCATACTTTGTGGACCAGACGCGAACGCAAACCCAACAATTTTAATGAACCAACGTTCTGCCAGATCAAACATACCCATTCCTGTGTCTCGATACATCTTCTATCATTATATGTAATCAGTTTTTTAAAATAGTCAACCATATAGGAGCCTATTCGTGACCACACACACACACACACACATACAAACATTCAGCTTTACATTATATATATATATATATATATGTATATATATATATGTATGTTATTCATCCATCCAAATATTTTACACGTTATTAGAGAATTAACTATTAATTTCAGTGTTATGTGACCATTAGTTTAAAGGTTTATCTGTTAAATATTTACACACAGACAGACACACACACATGCTGTTTTATTTATATAGATGAAAAGGAAATATCTTCAAAAGATCTATATGAATTCTGGAATATTCCATTTGCTAAGATTGTTTTTTTTTGTTATCTTTCATATACTATATTTGAAACAAACGGTGCCCGGAAAACTCGTCCCGGGAAAACTCGTCTCCGGAAAACTCGTCTCCGGAAAACTCGTCTCCGGAAAACTCGTCCCCTTTCGCTAGGTAGGAAAACTGGTCCCTTATTGAATAAATATCGATTGAAAACACATTTTATGATCGTTCTTGAAGGAGATATTGTTTTTTTAAAATAGACTATAGCCCCCATAATGTTTTTTTTTTCTCATCACATTTCAATCTGCGGCCGATTCCTCGATTGGATAAACCAGAAAGGTGGAGATTAATGAACTCCTGATGATCACTATGGACTAAATGTTACGTTGCATAACCTGGAATAACAACAGTTACAATTAGAAATGTGTTTTTTTTTCTTTTTTTTTTTTACTGTTTGTGGAGATTTTAAACTGCTTTAGGGGCGATAATTTCAGCTGGTTTTAAGCGAATTTGTTGCTGCGGTCTTTCTTTTTGTCTCCTCAATTTGAAGTCATTTTTGTTTTAATTGATATGAACACTAGAATATTTGAATTAAAAGTCATATATGAACAGGTAAAATTATAGAGGAATAAAAGGCGAATCAAATGAGGTATAGTTTGTTTAAACTGTTACATTAAACTTAGCTTAAATTGGGAAAAATTACAAGTGCGGATTTTCTTTTTGCCAGCACTATATATATATATATATATATATATATATATATATATATATATATATATATATATATATATATATATATATATTGTTTACAGAAAGTTTTAGATAAGTCATTGGTACCGTGGGTTTCAAGCCCGATAATTAGGACCGTTTTAGATACCCATATCAAGCTCTCTGCAGCCAATACTCATCTATTCCGTAGCCGGAAGTGGAAACATTTATACTTCACAAGTTCACGTTTAACTCTCATTTTATGAAAAATAACTTATTTATCGGATGGTAATGAAGTTATTTTGTTTAAAATTAAATTTTATCAAGTTTAACATCTAATTTCGATTAAAACAATTTTTGTAAATACCTTTAATATTAAAACCAAAATAATTTTTTTAAAACTTTTCGAAATTTAAAACTAAAAATTTTTGTATACTTTGACTCCTATTATGACCCCTTAACATTTCTTGTTTGGGGCTTAAATCAATTCAAGTTATTAAGTTAGATCCATGTCTAAGAAACCTATATCTGAAATTTCAAGACCCAAAATTGTGGAAGGAGTTTGGTAGAGTTCCCAAAGGTCAATTCGTTGAACTTTGACCCCTTAACAAACAAATTTCTGGCCGAAAACCGATCACATCGATTTTTCCAAATCTCAATATCCTATATATCAAATATTGAGTCTGTAGACTTAAAATTGACAGAGTTATTGTGTAGGGACATGTACACAGACAGATAGATAGATAGATAGATAGATAGATAGATAGATAGATAGATAGATTAAACAAAAATATATACGCATACATAAATATATGGAAACAATATTGGGTGTCCTGTAAACTTTTTACGCAAATATTATGCAAGTATAAATCATGTAGAATATCTGCATGAATATAATTACACGTAATAGTTAACTAAAGATGATAATCCCATAAGAAAACCGAAAAAACTAATAGGGAATTAATTAAAATGAATGTTTAAAAAAATATGCAAATTAGCTATATCTTTTGTATTTACTTTTTAAATAAATAGAAAAGAGGGTTTTTAATATGAATATCAATGCACACAAAAGAAACACGAATTTATAGGAATATATATATATATATATATATATATATATATATATATATATATATATATATATATATATATATATATATATACAAGGTAACCTCCCCCAAAAAAAATGGAGATCATGTGCTTTAGAACGGAGAAAAAAGGCCAAAGACCCTAGTATTTTGATGTGATGTTTTGAATATAATAGATTAGTTATGACTAAGGTTTAATTTCATTCGGACAAAACACTAAGAAACGGGGCCTAATTAGAGTTGGGGCCCGCTTTTTGGGGTCACTCTGTACTAGGTTAAAGGTATTTATGTTTAGGTTAAAAGATACAAGATTATTAAGAGTGCTCAATAAAAGAAGAGCAAGATATATTTTTATTAATATAAACAAATTTACATGGTCGCGACACTAGACATGCTAATGTTTCGAACAAATGGTCGGTTAAAACCAGAAGTCCTCATCAGGCGACTAAATAAATGATTGCTTTCAATAGAAGAAACCAGCCCTCAAAAACTTTTTTTTAATTTAAAAAAAAAAAAGAAGTCCGAGCGTTTTTCTCAGTATTAAAACTCACAGAGCTTAGGCCATCTTTTTTAATAACTTTCTCTGTTGCCTGAAATATAGCTTTAGTTCTGTACAGTCCTGTATAGTTCTGTGAGGTCTATCCTCTCAGTTATTGCCTTTTCCTTTTGAGAATGGATTGCTATTTCCTTGGGACTACCAATGAATGCCGATGGAGCGGTCCAGGTATTTTCTACCGACAAGAGTGTTCTCCTGCTAAGGTGCTGACTTTTCAAATCCCGCTTTTCGACCCTTGTGTCACAGTCTTTTGCCGTTAGGTCGAGGCATTATTCAACTCGTAAAAGGTCGACTGTTACAACGGCCGAAACGTTGTGAAAATTTTAAGTAATATGGAATAATAGTTGGAATAATGCAAATAATAAAATAAAGTTATATCGTAATCGTGCAAAAAGGGCTAATAAAGAAATACTGGATTCTAAATGAGTGTTGTGCTTGTTACTTTTTCATGAAGAATCTGTGTATGTAACGAGATGAAAACCTTCCCTTTCGTTGCGAGATCTGTTTACGGTCTGGCGAATTACCTTTGTCGAGAGGGACATAATGGCTCTTGTCACGACTCCTTCAAAACTTATAGTTTAATTAAGGAGACGCGAAAGGAAGCTTCAACAGTGATACAACATACTTCACTTTTTCTGTAACTATTATATTCTATCTCCCCTTCTCCCAATATATATATATATATATATATATATATATATATATATATATATATATATATATATATATATATATATATATATATATATATATACTTCAGAATAAAATAAATTTTGAAATGAATTTGAAACTCATATTCTGTAATTATAAAAAAAACTTGAAATATATCAGCTTATATATTTATTAATAAACAGATCCACTGGATATATATATATATATATATATATATATATATATATATAGAGAGAGAGAGAGAGAGAGAGAGAGAGAGAGAGAGAGAGAGAGAGAGAGAAATTTTACGCAACCCATTATATAAACAAAGGAAATTGCTCCAAGAAAATGCCTACTTCGGACTATTACCTTGTGATGTGGATTACACAAAATACAGTTTGAAGCACTTTACCACACTGCTATTAAAGACATTCACTTCGGATTTTACCATGCAATTTGAATGTGAATTTTTATATCCTTTTCATTAACTTCCCTTACTCTATGGTATTTAAATACTTAAACAACTTTTAATTGTGATTTTCCATATCTCAATGACTTTAGCAAATAAAGTGTAAACCATTATAACTGTTTGCTAATATATTCTCCTCTGAAGAGATGGTAGACTTAAAAATCCTATAGGATAAAGAGTTGTAATATTTCAAATGTATTCTTTGTCTTACATAGAATAATAAAAATCATTGATTAGAAATTCAAACATTTCACGTCATAATTTTTTAAAATTCATTGAATGACTAAAATTATATATATATATATATATATATATATATATATATATATACTTTCTAGTCTCAATTTGGTTCTAATGTATAAATCACAACACACAACCTGTATGCACATACGTAGCCAAAAGTGTTTGTATAAATCACTAAAATTACACTATAAACCTATATATAATTATAAATATAAATAATATTTTATACCTACACACTAGTTTTTATGCTTTCGAAATTATTAGTGTAGGAGATGACAGTTCCTACTCGTCGTGAGGTTCAAACCCAGACACGAAGCCACCCTTGACTCCATTTGCTAAGCCTTTACCTTCGAGCCACTGAACAATTTTCACGGGAATAAAAGAAATTAACAACTTATAAACGCCAAATTCAGGCACAGACAGTAAACAGTTTCGAGTGTTCAAACGAGCAGAAGTATTGAACGTTGCATAGAAATTGGTTAACTGCGTTTTAGTTTTTTTTATTTTACCGATATTGATCAACCTTAAATATTTTTAATGGGTTTAATATTTATAATAATTGTTTTTATACCTCTAGACACTAGTCTTTTATGCTTTCATAATCAGCAGTACAGGAGGTCACAATTCCTATCGGTCACACACACACACACACACACACACACACACACACACACACACACACACACACACACATATATATATATATATATATATATATATATATATATATATATATATATAGTAGCGTCCAAAACTAAGGGACACAATTTTAAAACCTAATATTTGTTAGAAATAACGAATGTGAAAAGCTGAAATTTTGACAACTGGTAGTCGTTATCATCCATAATAACATGCTAAAATTTTGATCATTTGCAAAGGATAGAAAAAGAGTTATAACAATTATTTATATTCAAAATAGGAACGTCCATTAGAAGAATCAGTTCTTGACAAGCCTCAATACTAATTTTAGACCATTCTTCTTGAAGCGTCACATACAAATCATCCGTGTTACTGGAATTTCTTTCGATACCTTTTACTCCTAAGGTCTTCCAAAGATTTTCTATTGGATTTAAGTCAAGGCAAATCCATAATTTCGAAATTTTGCTCGCTAAGGTAACTCATTACCACCTTTGTCCTGTGACATGGGGCATTATCTTGCATAAAGGTAGGCCTATCAAAACCTGAATTCTGTATGATTGGCACAACATGATCTTGAACAATGTTTTTATAGATCTGCGCATTTGCACGAGTTTGTAATTGGGCAAGAGGCGTTTGTCTTTGGCTAGAAAACATTCCAAATACCATGATGATTCCGCCCCCAAACTTGACAATTTTCTTAGTACACTTTGCACTTAATCTTTCACCAATACGTCTCTTTACATTGTTTTTTTTTTCATCATTTCTAAATAAATTAAACTTGCTTTCATCACCGAAAAATACTTTCGCCCAATTTTCAAATGTCCAAATTACATACCTGTTTGCAAACTCTTATCTCTTCTTATTCTTCGAACTAATTGGTTTCTTCCCTGGGATTCGATTAAACAGCCCTATTTCTTGCAGTTGTTTAGAAACAGTCTGTCTTGATACATTAACACATGAGGTACTATTCATAACCCTTTTAATTTCTGTGCAACACTTAAAACGGCCCTTTAATGACTTACGCTACATTATTTGATCTTCTCTTGCCGGGGTTTGCGGGGTTTGCCGGTTTTAAAAGCACTAACTATTTTGCCAGAATCATTGTAGGGTTTAATAACCCTGCCTACAACACTTTTGGAACGTTTCACTTTCTCTGAAATCTCTGTAATGGTGTGCTTTTCTTGTGTAACTTCACAAAAAAATTGAATATATCATACTGTTTACATTGGGTTTTTTTTTTAAATTTTGGACGTTTCTATTTTGAGAATTAATAAATATTGTTATAATTCTTTTTCTATCCTTTGCAAATGATTCAAATTTTAGCATGTTATTATGGATGATAACGACTACCAGTTGTCAAAATTTCAGCTTTTCACTTGTTATTTCTAACATATATTAGGTTTTAAAATTTTGTCACATAGTTTTGGACGCTTCTGTATATATATATATATATATATATGATATGATATGATATGATATGATATGATATGATGTTTGTTCTTCACTTGTGAAGATGACCATGATCATGCAATTAGACCGATTCGAGCTTTGAAGTATTAGCCGCATGTTGGACATCTCTGGAATAATTCTGAGTCAAAAGTACTGACTGCTCTGTCTTTTCTAATGTCACATTTTCTCTTGCCTTTTTTTACGCGGTGGTCACCACTTATCAAGGCCCGGAAGCCACTCAGAGATAAGGATTATTGCAGGTACAGTACGTTAGTGTGGAGATTTGATGAAGTGTTTACTTAAGGGGGTGGTTTATTAGGAATTTATTAACGTTGGACTTGAAGACATCCGTTGTAGTCAGGTGGGAAGCAGGCAGACGGAACAGAGTTCCACAGGCGTGCAGTTCTAAGAAAGAAGCTTTGTTCATGGAATTCACGTTTTGATTTAGGCACAGATAAAGAGTGAGGGAAATTTTTCACAGTGGATTCAGCTAGACGGGTGTTTTTCGGCGAGGGGGGACCAGAGATTGGAGTTCAGACGAGCACCTGCCATGGAAATAACGATAAAACAAGGATAGGCTCGCAACGTCTCTTCTGTGGGAGAGAGATTGCAGGATAGAGAAAAGGGCATCCCCCACTAAGCCACAAAGTCTATTTTGTATTCTGTCAAGGCAGAATATGCTGTTTTTAGCAGCTCCTGCCTTCGTCATTGCGTACAAATTCAGCAATTGTAACCCCTTTGTGAGTTGCCGCACTCGAGGAACATCTACCTTGTCTTAGTTTTTTTTCCATAAGTTAGAATACAAAACGAGCTGCTTGAGAGAGATCTTCAGATTTCCCTTGACCGTTAACGTTGTCGTTTTGTTTGTTTTTTTCTTTGGACAGTTCACTGTAAAGGAGCGTTTTGTGAGCCTTGAATTAAAGCTGGGGCATATATGACCTGATCACCGAACCTGGCACTGCTTAAACATCGTGTGACATTGATGGAAGGTTTGACCGGGATAAAACCGCTATGTCTAGCATCTAGTCTTGCCACTTAATTTTTAACAATCTACAAAGGCAGGTCATATGGAAATGGTTCAGTTTCTTGGCATGCTTCACATATATAATCCAACTTTCACAAGCATACATGAAGATATTAGAATCACAGCTCGGTATACTTGAAGTTTGGCCTCAAACTGAATTCTGTCAATTAATCAGTCACTTTTTACCCTACCGCACCACATGTTCAAGCTCTAAGGAGAGATAAAAATCTTGGTCGTTGTTGGCCTTTGAAGTGCTGCCCTAGATCGTAGTGATATATGCGTATATTTCGAGAAATGAACTTGAGCGTGATTTGGAAGATAATTGATGCGGATAAGGAAGAGATTTTGGCCGAGGGCGAATCCATCCCTGAGGCACACCAGAATTGACATATTGAGCTACATTGACGACTACTTGTATGAACCTATCGGAGAGAAAAGAGTTAATGGTTGAGAAGACATTTCCAGATATTTGATAACTGGAAATCTTGTAGAGTATATCTCTATGCCAGAACCTATAAAATGTCTTTGATATGTCGAGAGCTATTGCTATAAAACATAAAAAACTAATTGGTCTATACTGAAATGCAAAAACCGATCTCCACTTTTTCTAAATATTGAACAAACTAAACAAAGTGTTGGGAATCATTTCTCCTTTATGCTTCGATTGAACAGCTTTGCAAGAATGTTTGTTATTTCTGGTTGAAGCTTTTTAGGTACTATAACTAGAATATTGTCAAGATTGGTTGCTTTGTTGGCATCAAAGTTCTTGATGAGTGTGGCAACATCTCGGACAGATATGTAGATATCTGTCCGATTATTCTCAGTCTTCGGAGAAAGTTCAGGAAGAAGGAGGTCCTAATCGCATAGAGTTAAGTTTGCTGCAAAGTATTTGGAAAAGATTTTGGTTTTCCCAGACCCTAACGAAATCATCTCATGTCCATTGGTGACGATCAACAGAGAGGACATGTATCGATTTAGAAATGTGTTTGTTATTCGTCAAAACATGCGAACCAAGACTCTGTTCTTCTAATTTGAACTTTATGGACTGAGCATACGACACTCTCGCGTTTTCTATAGGCCTTTTGCATTGATTGCTACCAGTTCTATAGACGTCTTTAGTTTTCAAACATGTATTACATTTAAATAAATTAAAGTAGTGGTTTCTACGAACAATAGTGGCAGCATATTCAGGAATGTACGAAGGCTGTTCGGTTGGAATTTTTCGAAGGGTATGTAGCTGTCTATTCTGATAGTTAACCAATCAGTTAAGTAAGATGTTATATAAGACGCATTCTTTTTAAATAAAGCGCGTAGGGGTAGTTCCGATATGAACATTTAGAAACCGTCCCAGTCAGGCATCGAGTATCGATACACTGTTCGATTGAGAGGGATATTGGGGGGGGGTTATACTTCGTTTTTATCTTTATTCGGACAACTGAATTATCAGAAGATTCTATCGGACATAGAACTGAGGATGGGCACAGTTCAGTGCATGTAGTTAGAATAAAGTGTTTTGAAATTTGCAGATTATCCACCAGAATTAGTTATCCGATTAAGTTTGTTTACAATCTGAATTAGGTCATAAGAGACGGAGAATCATAACAAATTTCTGTTCGTCATCCGTTTTATTCAATATTGTGAACATTAAAATCTCTACAGACGTGAATGTTAGTTGAGGGATGAGCAGACAGGTTATAATGGATGTACTTTCAAAGATAAAGATATCTACTCCGTAATTGTGAGGACAGTAGAGGACAAATATTCGAGAGAAAATCGTATCTTACTTGGCTAACATGCGTACGTGCTTGAAAGGGTCGGTTATGCAACAGAAAAAATAAAGGCCAAAATGATGACACCCAGTTGGTTTTATGGTTGACGGTCACGTGAGCGACGCTGTTTCTATGCAAATGAGACAGGTGAATAAAAACGGACGTGAAGCGAACAGGGGAACAACTTGAAAGAAGGCGTCTGCTACGTACGTAGGCGTGTGCAGGTCAACTTGAAAGAGTATCGAGTTTTAATGTTGGATGTTTTCACAACAGAGTGTCAGATTTATCCGAGAACTTGTTAGTTTAACCATAAAAATATAAATGCTGTGCTGTGAATAAGCGTTATTCTAAAGCAGATGTGGGGATGCTCGAGGGTCTTCTTTGGAGATGCCTCTGCAACAGAGGAATGTATTATTGATGTAGGCACATATTCCATATCCATGTCGATCTTGAGGGTGGCGTTTGAATATGAAGTTAGAATATCCTTTCATGGAAAAATCGGTTAAGGAAGCAGTTGAATTGATGCCAGTTTCAGAAAAGAACAACAGGTCAGATTTGGCTTCCCGCAATTGGATTTTAACCTCTGGAAGGTTGGAATGCTACCGAGATTTCTCTTGATATCAAATGTTCCGAAATCGATATCCAGAAATAATTGACGAGTTTTTACGCATGTAAATTCTATACAAAGAAATAAATCTAATTTATAAACATCACACTTGTGTGTGCCTGTCTGTCTCCATTTTATCAAACTGCATCTACCCGAGGTGAAAAGAGTGGCGCGAGGCGGGTCAAATAATTGCATTACATATAGGTCTTTAGCCGAAAAAAATAGCTGCTAAGGAGTTAAAACTGAAAACAATTGAACTTTGGCAGCCGCAAATTGACTTAAAGTGTTCTTGTCCGCATGCGCAAATATATATATATATATATATATATATATATATATATATATATATATATATATATATACATTTATCCCTTAAAGTTGGTTCTTTTTTCGCTATTTCTTACCCATCTGATGATAGCTCAAACGGTAACGACTGGAGAGTTAAATGTTTTAGTTTCGATTCTAGCTGGTGGCACGTAAGTCATCTTTTTTAATTTACTTTTAAAATACCTACTATATATTGCTTACAATGTAATAACCAACGGAGAATTGGTGCTGCAATAATAAATATGAAAACTGGATAAATTAAAATATAATATCTAAGCGTCTTTAGGACCGGGCAAAGTCTGGCGCCCTGCTAGTAAACATATGAACATACCTCGCTTTATGTAAATACTGGAAAAATAGGCGTCTCTATAAGGAACAAAATGATTCCCTAGACTGAAAATTTTCACTTACCCCAAACTCCTTTTAAAATACTCCAAAGAAACTGAAATCTGGAAAACATTTATTAATCCATGTCTAATCTCTAATGTCAAAATTTCACGAAGATTCAACAACTAATATTATTTCTGCTCGTTCCATCCTTTGCCTGCCTCTCTTAGTTTGTTAACTATGCGTTAAATCGTATTATTACCTGTGGCGATATATCTCCTTCGTTATAATTGACTGTTTCATTATTTTTGTTCTTTTCGTTCTTTTATACTTTCGAATGTTACGAAAAAAAGGGAGACTGACGGTAACGAGAATAATAGGACCCGTATAAAATAAAATTTGAAGGTAAAATAATATGCAGTAAATTTGGTTGATAGAATTTTCGTAGGAGGTGAATTATTGATTATTCAATTGTCAAGTTATAATTAAAATGGAAGCTTTTCAAACACAAATAAATCTCAAATTTGAGAAACATTTTAACACGTATTTTCTTTATTTGATAATTAGTAGTAGCAGTAGTAGTAGTAGTAGTAGTAGTAGTAGTAGAAGAAGAAGAAGAAGAAGAAGAAGAAGAAGAAGAAACAAACCAGATTTTTTAGCCTGCTTTGAAACCGTTGACTTAAAATGAATGCTTTATGCCCAAATTGATGATTGAATATGGCAAAAATTAGTGCTAATTTTTTAATTAAATACTTATCTATCGTGATTATTTCACCAACAAGAAGAGGGGGTGTAAAAAAAGGCAGTAAGGGCTTGCAACGAAATGGTGACGTTGCTTACAAGCAGTCTTTTCTTTCCTTGTAAAGGTAACAATTAACAGGTAACGTTTGCCGAACATCAGTAACGAGGTAATCAGTCCAAGAGACGCCAACCGACTAGCAAGCTAGGTAACTAGGTTCTTAACTAATCACTAACCCGTAGTGACACAACTCCTTTTATACATGGTCCTGGATATGACCTTAAACTATATCCGATGGTGAGGGACCCAGCTTGCAGGCCTTAGGGAGTGTGGAGCCACCCTTTAATTGCCATTGCTCCCAGGTCCACTCTGACCCGGAGTGGTAGCACCTGTTAGGGTCCCAACTATGGGGTAAATAGAATACGACTTAAAAAAACAAATATACTATATTAAAAATCGTTCTTCAAAATCACCAGATTCGGCGTTCTCCTTCTCTCTCACGTTCCTGTCCCAGGGTACTAAGAAGTTTACAATTTATTATAATAATAATAATAATAATAATAACAAAAACAACAACATGCAGTAATACTTTTTAAAATTTAACTTATATTTTTGCGGTTTCAGTTTTCTTAGCTCTATGTGGTGTTCTATCTTTTTATCTTACTTTTATTGTAGTTTTCATGTAGCTTTTTAGCGTTTGTAGCTCACGTGATATAGTTTCTGTTTTGTCTTCAGTGACAATTTTCATATTTGTCCAATGCGGACATTTTCTATCGGGTTCAAGGCACCAGATCATTGTTCAGGTGTCTTATTTTCTATTGACTGAGTGTATGGTCGTGTGCAGCTCTATGAGGGTCACAGCCCAGACTTTGCGTCCTCACCCTTTGAAAAGGAGTTGCTTAATGTTGAACACTAGAGGCGTCTCTACCGGAAATACCTTAGTGTAACAGAGCGCGTATCTGATCAAGTGGGAAGATATCAGCAGCAGCCGAAGAACAGATTACTAGCGAAAATATTAGCAGCAGCAGCCATTAAAGAACGTATGCAAATACGCAAATGTGCTCGAGCTTGCGTTACAAGAAAAGAAAAATGGACAACACGTGGTTAAGAAGAGAAGCTAAGTGCGTATCGGGGAAGATCGACGTGTAGCTTTGTGGTGGTGACGAGAGACTTTTAAGCTGGTGTCGAGACGGCAGAGTTTTGTTAATCTCATGATACGCGAAATGAACAGTAAATAACAAGATGCAGGCATTGTTTGGAAAGTAATAAATTAATTGTGTTAAAACAGAAAAAAAAGTCGAGTCGCATTTTTGTTTTTCCTACGATGAGTATAACACCACGTCACATTACGGGCTGCTCTGGCATTTTTGCAGCCAAGAGTTCTCTTCCTCTAGGGTGTTGGCTTTTCAAATCTCCATTTCCCAGCCTTGTGTCACATCTTCTACCATGTGAGGGTGATAAACATGAAGGATCATGTTTAAATTTGACCTTGTGCTTGACTTTGACATAGTTTATATGGTGGCCATGCTAATAGTTCGATATTTTAGTGTATGTGGATAGAATCAACATTCTTGTTTCACTCAACATAAGATGGAAACTAAGCGATGTCGAACAGCAGGATGATTCACTTGTGCATAGCAACATCTGAAGGCTGACAACATGAACTTGTTGGTTATTTGAAAGCACGGGAAATGCTTATTTGGCACTTAGCTTTAGGAAATCAACTTAAGTGACCTTAAGTTGCACTGGGGGGGGGGTCGAAATAGCAGACAGGTCTAGAAAAGCATGTCACTTTTTTCAGATAAGTAATGAGAAACTGGTGGCCGTTGTAAAAACCTTTCTGTCCATGCATAACAACCATCTTGGGCCACCTTTGATCACCGTTGTTTCCAATCCAGTCGAAGTAACCTGGGACCAACAACCTATATGTTATATAAGCGTATTTTCTACGATCAGATATAACACTGCAGCCCTCATATGCTATGACATGAAGTTTCACACTTCACAACTAATTGTATAGTCATGTAACTAGCAAAAACTAAGTAGGAATTATTTATCCCCTCCCCTCGATGGTGGAAAGATGCGACACAAGGGTCGGAAAATTGGGGTGAACAGACAGAGCCATAGAGAAAGATCGCCCTAGCCTGCAAAATAAGCATTCCCAGGTAGAGGCACCTCAGGCGATTAGCAATAAACTTACTCCTTCTCCAAGGGAGAAGGCAGATCTTGGGAGGATATATCTCCTAGAACTGCACAAAACAAGCAGCATATCGCAATCAAAATAGAAAAAGCGATTACAAAACTATGTTTGTTTTGATACCGAGGAAAAAATTCACTAGCTGAAAGACGATCTAGTTGATACAAATAAACACCTAATATTTCTCGTTTATCATAAAATAACTCAAAATATCTCATTATCTATATATATATATATAAAAGTGAACGTGTCTGTGTGTCTATGTGTACACTTCCCTACGCAATAACTCTGTCAATTTTCAGTCTACAGACTCGAAATTTGATATACAGGTACTGAGATTTGGGAAAATCTATGTGATCCGTGTTCGGCCAGAAATTTGGCTGTTAAGGGGTATATGTTCAACGATGTGACCTTTGAGAACTCTACCAAACTCCTCCGATAATTTTGGGTCTAAAAACTTTAAATTTTAGATATAGGTTCCTTGTATAACCCTAACCCCCTATCTTAACCTGGTTCACGGGACCATACTTGTGATGTACTTTTGGCCGTGTTCATCGCTCCCGGCTCGCAGGACCATAGATCGCCCTAGCCTGCAAGGCTACATTCTTACTTGTAGCAGGGCTACATTCTTACTTGTCTAGTGGTGGACCCCTTAAGCGGGACACGACTCTCACTGGTCACTGGAAAATATCTTTCAGATGCTCAGGGCATGCGAAATGTGCATGACCCTAAGTCCGTGTGGCAACATTGTCGATTTCGGCCGTTACTCTGGCTTCGTACTGGGTCCAGTTTATCTCTTTCATCATCTGGCGTCAGAGCATACCTGAAATAAACTGCATCTTCATTCAGGCCGGCAATCGAGAAACAAAAAAAAAACTCTGGTTCATTTTCGTAAAAACCAAACAAAATAATTATTTATAACTCATTTTACACTTGTTTAAAGTTGAGTTCTTTGATCCGAGCTTCGTAATGCAGGTTGTATAACTTAAGTTCATCTAGTTAATTTCCCAGCTAAGAACAAGAGCTTTTCAACTTAGCTCTTATGAGGGTTTCTTTCCCCCACTCCACCCCAGACGGGGCGAGAGATGTGGACATCTCGATGCCAGCCAGTAAAAATACCCTAATTCTAAAACGACAATCGTTTTTATAAAACTGGCCTCTTCCTCCCTCTGTAATTGGAGATTACTTTTCTTTTTTTTCCTCTGAACCTCTTTTTTTTCTCTATCCCATTATTTTATATTCTTTTCATTTTCTCTTTTCTTGTGAACCTCTTCTTTCTCTTTCGTGACCATATCTCTCCCTATGTTCAATTTATTTTTTATCTGTCCAACTAACTTATCACTGGCCTGGTGGCCTGGTTGACCCAAATAACAACATCTCCCAGACACCAAAGCAGACATGTTTAACCTAAGTCATTGTTTCCATAATATTTGAAATGTTCTTTCAAAACTGAACCAGAAAACGATCCTGTATTGTTTTTCTGCCAAACTCAAGAATCTCATTATCATATTTATTTATGTCATTTTTTCCCTGGAAATATTTTATTATTTATGGACATTTTTGCCTCTTCTTATCGCTACATAAGTACAAAATGGAAATTAAAACCTTTAAAGAACAATTATTACCTATTATTTTCCTCCCCTCCTGATAACGTCACCGGGACATTTTTCTTTTTTTTTTTTTTTTTTTTTTTTTTTTACAAGGGTATCACCACATTATCAAGGCCCAGAGGCCACTCAAGGATAAGGGTTAAAGAGTGTACAGTAGAAATTGGTCAATATAGTAATCATTAGTAATGAAAATTTGGTAAATTTAATAACTTATATGGAACGGCTCATCAAGAACTTATTTACTTTAGACTTGAACACAACCATATTGTAGTCAGCCGGAAAGCAGGACAACGGAAGACAATTCCATAGGCGTGCAGTTCTAAGAAAGAAGCTTTGTTCATGGAATCTACGTTTAGGTTTAGGCACAGATAAAGAGTGGGGGAAATTATTGATAGCGTTTACAGCTAGACGAGTGTTTCTTGTGAAAGTTTGGCGAGGGGGGACCATACATTGAAGCTCAGTTGAACACTTTCCATGAAAATAACGATACATCAGAGACAAACTCGCAACATCTCTTCTGTGAGATAGAGGTTGCAAGGAGGAGAAAAGGACATCTCCTACGAGGCTACGAAGTCTATTTTGAACTCTATCAAGGCAGGACAAGTCCTTTCTAGCAGCTCCTGCCCAGATGTGGCAACAGTATTCCATCCTTGGACGTACCTGACTCTTATATAAATAGAGAATTGCATCAGCAGTGAGATATCTACTGGATCGATAGAAAGATCCCACCATTTTTCCAGCGGCCTTGGCAACAGATTTGATATACGTGTTCCATTTAAGATCAGGAGTAATGGTCAAGCCCAGAAGCTTGTCAAAACTTGAGGCCTCCTGAAGACGAGAGCCATTCATTTCAATTGATGACAAATGTGAATTAGAATGTTGATGATGTAAAGAGAGAAGCTTGGTTTTAGATGCATTAAAAGTAACCAGCCACTCCTTTCCCCATTGTACTACGTGCTCAAGATCAGAGGAGAGAGAATTGGAGAGAACTTGGTCGTTTACTGTCTTAGATGTGGTACCATAAATAGTAGTGTCGTCAGCATAAATGTCTACAGATGATGTAAGGATATGATTTGGAAGATCATTAATGTAGATCAGGAAAAGAGTTGGGCCCAGGATGGATCCCTGAGGGACACCGGCATTAATACTGTGAGCTTCTGATTTTTGCCCCTCAACTACTACTCTTATGAACCTATCAGAAAGAAATGATTTAATAATTGAGAAGACTTTTCCAGCAATACCATAGCTAGCGATCTTATGAAGTAAACCTTTATGCCACACCCTATCAAAGGCTTTAGATATGTCAAGAGCAATTGCCCTAGAAAGATTGCCATCGTCGAGAGATTTGCTAATCCTAGGCGATATAACTGTAAGGACATCTGCTGTAGATCTAGCAGAACGGAAACCATATTGAGTGTCACTAAGAAGGTTATTTTTGTTGAGATGTTTGATTACTTCTGTATTTAACACAGATTCTAGCAACTTACTCATGACGCACAGGAGACTTATTGGCCTGTACTGAGAGGGGGATGAGCGATCACCTGAATTCTTAAATACAGGGCATACTGATGAGATTTTCCAGGGAGATGGGAAACTATTCTCCTTAAGAAAACGTTTAAACAGTTTTGTAAGTATGGGCGCTAATTCAGGTTGAAGTTTTTTGAGTACTATAATTGGAATACCATCAGGGCCAGTTGCTTTACTCGAATCAAGGTTTTTGATTAGCTTCGCAACATCACGTACAGATATACGTATATCACATAGCGTGTTTTCTGAAACAGGAGGAAATATTGGGGGTTGGCGGTCTTGGTCGCAAAGGGTAGAATTAGCTGCAAAGTTCTTGACAAAGAGTTTGGCTTTGTCTGATGCTGACGAGATTACCTCAGGTCCATTGTAATAGTTGGGATGGAGCACACGCTTCTGTTCAGGATTCTGTTTGCTATTTGCCAAAACTGGTGGGAACCAAGCCGCTGCTCAGCTACTTTGGACTTAACAGATTGAGCATACAACACTCTTGCGTTCCTTATTACTTTCTTACAATGGTTGCTGGCAGTCCTGAAAACGGCTTTAGTTTCCATACATCTATTACGTTTGAAGCAGTGGAAAAAGTGATTTCTGTGCGCAATGGCAGCAGCACATTCTGGAGAGAACCATGGCTGGCTGTTAGGTTTTTGCTGAAACTTTTTAGAGGGTATGAAATGGTCAATACCTACAATTAACCATTCAGTTAGGTCTAATACTATAGAGGACACATCCTTTTTAAACATGGAATGCAGAGGTAGATCAGATATAAATGTACGGAAGCTATCCCAGTCAGCCTTAGTGTATCGATATACTGTACGATGAAGAGGTACGTCTGGGGACTTATTACATTTCATTTTTATCTTAATTGATACAACAGAGTGGTCGGAAGATCCAAGAGGCGACAGAACAGAAACTGAACATAGTTCAGGGCAAGCTGTGAGAAAAAGGTCTAGTAGGCTCGCATACTGGCCGTCATTATCGGGCACACGGGTAGGTTCCTGAACAATCTGAGTGAGGTCATAGGCAATGGAGAAATCATGACAGAACCTCCCCTCATCATCGGTCTTGTTTGAGTGGGTCAACCATTCGACGTTGTGAACATTGAAGTCTCCACATACGTGAATGTTAGCTGAAGGATAAGTAGAAAGGACTTGGTCAATTTTCTCAGATATGCTTTGAAAGATAGTAACTCCACTGTTGTGGGGGCGATAGAGAGTAAATATAAATGCAGTAGTGTGAGCTAAAGCAACCCGGAAGCACATATAGGGTAAGTTAGGATCTTCCCTGGAGATGTCCCTCCCACATGGAAAGCTATCTTTAATATAGGCACATATTCCATGCCCATGGCGATCTTGGGGGTCAGATTTAGAAGTTAAGTTAGAGTATCCTGAAATTGCAAACTCATCTAGGGAAAATAGCCTGTCCAATGCCAGTTTCACTTAAAAATAAAAGGTCTGGTTTAGTCTCCTGTAATTGGGTTTCAACCTCTGGAAGGTTAGAACGAAGACCCCTGATGTTGGAGAAGGAGACATGGTAGTAGGGGTCTACGTTGGAAGTTGGAGAACCGGGTTTAATCGTGTATTTTTTCTTGAAACTTGTCATGATGAAATTTAGGAATTTGTGGACTAGGTCGACAGATTTACTTAGAGCAGGGCAGAGAGGGGAAATTAAGAGAGAAAAAGAAACGAAGAATTTTTTTTTTATTCGTAGCTAATGATAAGGTAAAGCCGTAACAATTACCCACTAGTATGGCATCGAGAGGCCCCACCAGAAGCTACTGCATGGTCCAGAATCCATTCACCGAATGGCAATACAGCAGCCCCAGTACTTTGCACCTGCTGATAGGACAGCCTCCTTAGTGGTTAATCCAAGGTTCGGGTCCCTGACTATCAGGCGGATAACGTCAGCCCAGACAAAACGTTTACCTCCAGCACCCTTACTAGTGACATGGCTACAAGGATAGACATAGAAACAGAAAATTTCCGCCATCTCAGCCAACTGTTCGCAAAAATACTGCCAACCTAGAAAACAGCTTTTTCTTCTCCCTTTGTCTGAAAAATCACTCATTTAAAAAATGAGGACTGAGGGACAAATAAGAAGAAGCGAGAGTAACAGGAGCTGCCGATAACGCATCTTTTTTTCCTTGATCAAATATCACAACCCCTCTCCTACCTTCTCTTCCTCTATTTGAAAAGCTTGGAATCTTGCTACATATGCCCCTTCTTTTTCCTTGTCATTTGCTTGCAAATTACACCGAAGCACCCTGCATCAGAAGCACAACCCGAAACTAGGGATTCTACAATCAAAAATTAATTTTAAAAAACGACAAAGTTTGTTCATTCAGCATGCAAAATGATCTTGGATTAATGGTCTGTTCGGTATGCAAAAATGTTCTGCTTATTTTAGTGTATGAGCTTGTATGCGTGCATATGTACTTGTGGTTAGTTCATAGTTCTTATTATCAGAGAAAATGGCAATAACTCAATAATTAAACATGCACCGATGCAATTGTAAACATCAACAGCTCGGGAGTCAGGTATTTTATATTCATCTACACATGCATATGCTTGTTGGGTTTTTTTTTTCGATTGATAAACTCACATTTTTTCACTTGACTACTCCTTTTAAGGTGACTAAACCATGTACATACAAAACAGTTTCTCTTTTCTTTCTTTTTGCTTCAATCTTCTCTACAACTGCAACTCATTAGGCCATGCGCATGCAAAACATGTTTTTTTCTTTTCATTTTTATTTTCATTTTCGGTCCTTCTCTATGACTTAACGTATGTGCATGCAACTGAGGAAAGATAACCATGATCAGTTAACTATTAAAGGAGGGCTCATACACCCTTTAAACTACTTGCTCATTTTCTTTTTCTCACAAATCATAAAATAATCAGAAAAATATTTGCGCTTTTGATATTTGCTTTTTCATTCTTTTTCTTTTTTTTTTAATAATGGCTTAGGGACTGATTTTGGGGTCCCTGCTGTAACCTTGGGTTTTGTCTTTGGTTGCAGCTCATTCACGCTATCCAGGTTTCAGTAGAGGGCACTCATTGGTATCCCCACTTTGCTCAGGTGTGCTACTGTCAGTTGTCAGTGGTTTGTGGTTACCTGATTTCTTCTTACATTTAACACAGGGGAATTCCTTCATTATTAACCCTCACATCCTTATAAAGCTATCTGCTAATTAAAAAACAATCTCCAGATTTCTCTCACACTTCATTGAATAAAAAGGTCAGATCCACATATCCATTTTTCTGATGCTTCACTTCTTTTCCAAATCTAGTCAGTCCTCAACTAAACTCTGTTTCTTTTTAGTCAGAATTCCCAAATACAATAAAATACAGAATTCCTAATACAATTCTCTCTCCTACGAGATCGACAAAAGTTTCCAGGCACACCACCCACACATGCACACATGCACACATGCACATTTTCCAGTGCATCGAGTCAACCGATGGCATCCCTCTGCCTGTTCTACAAGTATTATAATGGTGAATGCTCTGATGAACTGCAAGCACTTGTGCCCCCACGACGTAAACACCCTCGACAGACCCGACAAGCTGCAAAATCCCACCCCCACACTGTAGAGATCCCTAGATGTAAAAGATCTTTCTACTCCAATAGTTTCTTCCCCAGAACTGCTAGACTTTGGAATTCCATTCCAGGTCACTACTTCCCCAACTGTACTGATATGCATAAGTTCAAGTGCAACGTGAACCAACACCTCGCTGCCCAAATCCCTACATAGTACCCCAGTAGATGTTTCCCCTGATAGTAGCCCCCTACACCAAAGTGGCAATGTGCCTTGTTTGGGGTGAAAATGTAATAAAAAAAAAATTAAAATTAAAAAAAAATAAGATCTTTCATCTCTTAATTCATACGGACTCAAACAAAGATCCCTACTCATTTCTGGTGTGATTAACCCTCTATAACTTTGTCTTCTTTCAAACACTGTATCTCAGCATAACTAATTGATTGTACATCCGTGGGTCTAATTGCTCCTCTTCAAATCACTATCCTCAAAAAAATCTCACTTTATCTTCACGTGATTGTCCAAAGTCCACAAAATGAAAATGGGTAAATGTGGTATTCTGGTAACTGAAATAACTCCAACCAAATGTGACACAGTCAAGTCACATTTACGCCTCTATTTATTTATCACTACTTGCTCAATGGCAATCCATTTGTCTACTATACAAAAATTCAAATTTATCATCAATACTGTCGGTTTTAAACCCGAGTGACATGTTGGGCACATAAACATTGTTAGCTATTACAAAAATATCTAAAAACCAAAAATGCAGTATCTTTATCTATCAACATTATAAAACCGGTTATTTTTCTTTTCTTTAGACACATGCAATGTTCTAACCTATGTTTTCTCTCACTCAATTCTTTACACGAAGGGAAAGAACTCACGTTCTCAGCTCATGCATACCTCTTGCATAGAGGCACATTTCCCAATGATATTTCATACTTTCACAATTTCAAAGCCTTCTCAGCGGACTGCATATTTAATTTTTTTCAAAACAGAATACTATCAGTACCGTTAGTTTCTTTTAGACATTCTACTCGACAGTTTAATGATTTAACACTATTCTCAATTAGATTGTTATTTCGTTTTTGTTTTCTTTCATAAAGTTCTCCAACCCAACGACTTCTATGGGACAGTTGAGAAGCAATTTTACTATTTCATCTTCTATGAATTCGCCCAGACTAAATGATTCTTTTATTCAACAGTTTAAATGCCTTAACATCACATCCAACAATCTATTATTCACATTTCATGAAAGTTTTCCCACTAAATGATTTTCAATTCAACACATGTGAGAATGCTACACAGCAATTACACACGGTATCAGTCCTCATCTATTTTTTTTTTTTTAAATAGTACATTTCAATACAAATACTAAAATAACAAAACAGTTCCCTTCATTTTTTTTACATTAAATTACAGTTCTATCAATTTTCATTTGTTTTATCCTAAAAAAGATTTAAGATTTAATTCCATGATACACATGCTTTGGTTTCACGTCTGTCTATCCCCATTATCCTCTACTAGCACATCTGAGAGAGCGGCCCGTGCCACAGCCTGTCAGCACCGCGTGCACACAAGGACCCGACACTCACACGACAGCATCAACAGTTGCATCCCAACCCATTATCAGAATGCAACCTAGTCCACTTTTGTAGTCTCCATGGTTACCTGCTCCTAGGCTGATAGGAACTTTGCTCCCTGCAATCTCAGTTTTTTTTTTCTTTAATTTTAATAAAATTCTCCGACTAAACGTCCCTCTATTTGACAGTCTAAATGTCTCACAACTAATCTCAGGCAAATGATTACTTCATCTTTAAATTATTCTTACGAGAGCTTCTATTCGTTAGAAAATCGGAACAGCATTGATACCGCCGGTTTCTATTTCTCTAAGGATCGGTATACTTCTCTCAATCCCTGTTTGGTTTCTCTTTTCACAACCATTCTTCAGGTTATCTCGGCATGAGCGGCTTTTCTCTCTCTTACTTATTTGACCTTTCTATCTGATGTTGCATTATTCTCAGAGTTTTTCCGTTCACTAATGGGTCACGGTGTCTGTCATGCACTGCGGACCGGGCGGAGAGATTGTATATCTATTTTTTTATTCCCACATGCCTTTTTTCCATGGCATCCCACGCAGACACAGCCAGTGTCTCGTTAAATCTATCGTCAAACTCCATGTGTTATATGCACAGTGCCTTCCACACTTTTTCACACAACCTCCGTGGGGTTTGCATCACATTTGGGGCAATTCTCCTCGGCTTCCTCGCCACATTTTCATTACATTTCTTCATGCTTTTTTTTTTGCACTTCACACAGACATACCCAGTGTCTCGTTAAACCTTTGACCACTCAATTCTTCATGCCTTTACGACTAGTGCACATTGCACATTGCCCATTTCTCCGTTTCTACTTTCATTCACCTAAAAAAAGAATATTGGAGCGAAGCAATAGGAACCAATAAAAATCTGCCCTTACCTCTCTTATCGTCTGCTTCGTTTCTTTCCATCTCTCCTTTTCTCTGTCTGTCGTAGTCCTCCTTGCTCCTTGCTTCACAGTTTTTCCCTGCATACTGACGCCTGACTATGATTTTTTTAGCTATGCCCTCGAAGTTCAATTTCAATCTCTCTTTTCTTTCTGGTAAGCTTTCTTTTAAATGGTTCTTTTTCCCCCAATTTTTTCAAAACCATTTTTCTGTGCCATTTTCCTTTTACCTTATATTTTTCAATGCTTTTTTTTCAAGAAAACTGAGTTCCAGACGCTTAAAAAATGTGTTCGTGGTTACTCATTTGTGCACATCTCAGAGATGTGATGTCCTAGGTCATCGGCACCATAATATAAAACTAACGCCCTATCTACGTCCGGGGGCAGGCCGCATCCGTCGCCAACCTATTTCACGGGAGCATACTTGTGATGTACTCTTGGCCGTGTTATTCGCTTCCGGCTCGCAGGACCATAGATGCAACCCAGCAGGGTTACATTCTTACTTGTCTAGTGGTGGACCCCTTAAGCGTGACCAGACTCTCACTGGTCACTGGAAAATATCTCTCTGTTGCTCAGGCCACGCGAAATGTGCATGACCCTAAGTCCGTGTGGCAACATCGTCGATTTCGGCCGTTACTCTGGCTTCGTGCTGGTTCTAGTCTATTTCTTTCATCATCTGGCTTGGTGGCCTGGTAGTTAAATACAACAGCTGGACCCAAATGATATTTTGAACCCAAGTCATTGTTACCATAATATTTGAATTCTTCTTCCAAAACTGACCCAGAAAACGATCCTGTATTGTTTTTCGGCCAAGCTCAAGAATCATATTTTTTTTTTTTTTTTCATTAAAATATTTTATTTCTTATAGACATTTTTGCCTTTTCTTATCGCTACATAAATACAAAATGGAAATTTTTTACTTTAAATCCCACTCAAAACTGGATACACTTGAAATCACTGGAACACAACGTAAATTCTCTTCTCTTCGCCATAACACCAAAATGAGGAAAAAGAAAAAAAAATGCACGAACCGGACTTTCACCCCTGATGAAGCTATGTATAAGCGAAATATCGGACTTACAAAAAAATATCAGTAAATAAAAATGATTTTATCATTATATTCGACACTTCAAAGTTTTCACATTCCAATTTAAATTTTACTTTAAAAATAAGTGTCTTCAAAAAGTGGGTGACCATCTTTTACTTTATATATATATATATATTTATATATATATATATATATATATATATATATATATATAATACTTGTTTATTGTTATATAAACATGCTCACATCCCGCTGCTACAAATAGCCAATTGTTTCAATCAAACAACAGATATCATCAGGCAGCGACTTGACTATTCAAAAGTTCAATGAATAATGGATTTTTATTTTAGGTAGGAACTCTTTAGAAGTTGGCGTTAAAAAACTTAAAACACAGGACTTTAATTAAATAAAAAAGTAAAAAGGGAGAGGCAATTTAAATAAAGTTAAAAGATTACAATGGGGAGAGAGTGATTGAGAAGAGAAAAAAAAGGAATAGAGACAGAAATAGAGAAAGACCTTAAAGACCATAAGATAAATTTTGAAAATAAACCTACAACTAGGTTAATTAATCCTAAGAAACCCGAAATTGGTAAATTAAGTAAAAATATACTAGAAAGAGTTAACTATCAAATTAAATCAACATATAAGCTAAATCTATGGATTAACACAGCGGATACCATTAAATGGTTTTCCAATATACATAATAAAAAGAATTGTACTTTCTTACAATTCGATATTGTGAATTACTATCCCTCCATATCTAAGGAACTATTCGAAGAGGTGATGGAGTTTGCTAAACTCCTGTCTGATATAAAAGACACTGAAATTGAAATTATACGGACATGTAGAAATACTACATTAATTAGTGGAAATGATCAGTGGTTGAAAAAAGATCAAAATGACCTGTTTGACATTTCCATGGGGTCTTTGGATTCGGCTGAAATGACAGACTTAGTAGGTCTATTCATACTATACAACTTAACCAAAGACATCAATGTCATGGATATAGGCTTGTATCGTGATGATGGACTGATGATCATCAAGGAATCCAACGGCCCTAAATGTGAAAGAACCAAAAAGATTATCTTAAATGAATTCCGTAGAATTAAATTAAAAGTGGATATTATATCAGATGTTAAAACTGTAAATTTTTTGGATGTGAACTTTGATTTAAGGAAAGGCATCTACCAACCATATAGGAAGGAAAACTCAAACCCAATTTATGTACACCCCCTATCAAATCACCCAAAATCTATCATTAGGCATATCCCCAAATCCATTAGTAAAAGAATCAGTGACAATTCTTCCAATCTTGAAACATTTAATAAACATAAATATTTCTATAACAGGGCCCTTAAGGATAGTGGATACAAAAACACCCAAATTGAGTTCATAGAACCAACACACCCAAACACAAATACAAATAGAAACCGTAAGAGAAAAATCCTGTGGTACAATCCCCCTTTTAATCTGAAACTTAAAACAAATCTAGGAATGAAATTCTTAAACTTAATTAAAAAGCACTTCCCTATTAATAACATACTACATAAAATTTTCAATAAAAATACAATAAAACTTAGTTATAGCTGTAATGAAAACCTTGAAAAAATAATTAAAAAACATAATAACAAAATATTAAACAAAAATAGCACACCCATTGCTACCGAAAGTTGTAACTGTAGAATTAAATCAAAATGCCCTCTTAAAGGAAATTGTCAAATTACTTCTGTAGTGTACCAAGCAACTATTTCTACTAAGGAAAATCCGAATGAAAAAAAATATTACATAGGAATGACAAATAACAATTTTAAAGAAAGATTTACCGGTCACAAGTGCTCTTTTGAAAATAATGAGTACAAAAATAGAACTTCCTTGTCTAAATATTACAATGAACTAGTAGAGCAAGGTTACTCCCCAATAGTAAATTGGAAAATTTTAAAGAAAGCGAAAACCTGTTCATCTTTAAACTCGCCTTGCTACCTATGTCTTTATGAGAAATTATTTATACTTACTTTTAGAGAAAGAGATAAATTATTAAATAAGAAGCACGAAAATTCAATTAATTGCAAGCATTATAAAACCCATCTTTTAAGTAATTTAGTTTAGATATAAAATTTAAATAAATTAAAAATTGTCACTGATTTCTATAATTTATTAATATTCTATTAATATACTTTCTCCTCTCCTGATTTCATTCTTTACTTCTCCTATCCTATATACCTGTGTGTTTATGTGTATATGTATGTCTCTATGTATTTATTTTATGATCGTGTGTACTTAGATCTATATATTTCTATATTATTTGGTATACCCTCCCAGGTTTATTCAATCCATTTGTATGTTTCTATGTGTGTATGCATCTATCTGTACCCTTGCCAAATTATTTGTATTCTTATGTATTTCTATATATATAATTTATGTAAATTATACATATTTATGTGTGAGTATATATATGTGTGTGTGCGTTGTTGTTTATTAGTATATGATTGTGTGCATATATTTGTGTATTTTTTGTATGTATGTGTATACATAAGATTATATATATATATATATATATATATATATATATATATATATATATATATATATATATGTATATATATATATATGTATATATATGCTTATTAGTATGCCGGTTGGTTCTCTGTGAGTATATACATATGTATCTTATTATTTTTAATTTGGGTAGTATCTACCTGTGCGTCGCTATTTTTGAAGTATTTCGTTGATTTAATTACTTCTTTTGCCTGAATATATTTATAGGTAAGTGTACTTGTATCTGTGTTATTAGTAATCTGGTATTGAATGTATTATTTTGTGATTTAATATGACTTTATATCTTTACTTAAATAGCTTAAACTTCCAACTTAATAGTATAGTTACACCTTTACTTATGTGCATGTATATGTATATATATATATATGTATATATATATATATATGTGTGTGTGTATGTGTGTGTATATTTGGGTATATATATATATGTGTGTGTGTGTATATATATATATATATATTTGTATTGTATTCTTTTTATATACATAAATATTAGTAGTTTTTTATTTATAATTATTGGACCTATTTAATTTATTTAATCCCCTCTTATGGCTAAATATGTTATATTAAAAAGATAATAAATATTAATTTTATTCTGTTTTTATTATTATTATTATTATTATTATTATTATTATTATTATTATTATTATTATTATTATTATGATTATTATGATTATTATCATTACTATTATGTTTATTGTTATTAATAATAATTTTAATATTGTTTTATCATTATTTTCTTCTTTTATTCATACATTTATCTAGTGATGTGGTGTGTTGCACACAGGGCCTTTGAGCGTGTAGTGTTGTAGCTTAGTGAATGTGTAGAGTGCTTAGCTGCTTGGCTTTCAGGTGCTTTGCTCCTCTTGCTTCCAGCTGTAATCGCCACCTATACTCGCAAGAGTGAAGGGGAGGCAGTTTAGTAAGCCCTGCCCACTGGTGGTTAGAGCGTCTCACTGGTCAAGACTCGCATGCCACCTCCTCGTGGTACATCACGGTTTAACTGGGTACCTTGCGGCCCCAGGCTAAGTGTATGTGGGATCTCGGAGTAGTCTGGAGCCCCAGAGGTGTTGAGTGCATGGCCCTCCGGCGTGAGGACACGCCCTGGCTTACACCAATCCAGACCCCAGCTATGTGGTCAAATAGCAAAATGTCATCTCGGCAGCAGGAGTTGGCAGTCATGGTATGAGCGCAGCTGATATATTTTTCAACCACCGGTCTCCCATGGCGGATCACTGAGCGGATGAATCAAGAACGATCAACGGTCAGGGATCAACACCCAGTTAGCGGGTACTGCGGGGCAACCTACCACTGCTCCAGCTGTCGCACTCCTGTGCTCCGCTGGGGTCCGCAATGTTGGGTCCAGAGGTGGATGTTCTGTTCTGGGCATGCACTCATCCACTACTTCCCTGCCCCGGCGCTTGACGTTTCAGGCAACTACTATGGATATGTCAAGAATAAATTCTCAGCGACTGGCAATTCGGGAGCCCCCTGCAGTCGGGGGTGCTGTCGTTGCTCGGCAGGGCCCGCGTTCTAGGCAGGCGCGCCCCGGTCGACATCCTGCTACTGCCTCCCCACTACACCTGGCCTGCTGGAATGTCCGCTCCCTTGGGGTGACTTCCTCTCTTGACAGTTTTCATCCTCGGAAGTCTGCTGTTATCGACCTGGAATTACTCCGGTTGGGGGTGGATGTCTCAGCACTAGGCGAGACATGGCTCACTGGAAATGGCTCCATACGTGAAGCTAACTTCACATTTTACTGGACTGGCTACCCTGACTTGGAGAGACCAAAACATGGAGTGGGTTTTGCCATCTGCAACAAGCTGCTCAGCTTTGTCGAAACTCCCGTCGCCATCTCTCCCAGATTAATGTCACTACAGCTACACACCACCTCTGGTCCAGTGTCCCTATTGTCTGCCTACGCCCCAACCCTCACCTCGCCGGATGACCAGAAAGATGCTTTCTATCTCCAGCTGAGTGAGACCCTCTCCAAAATCGACCGCGGTCACCGCATAATCATCCTGGGTGATCTCAACGCTCGAGTAGGCAGTAACACCAATGCCTGGCCTGATGTCCTGGGTCCTCACGGAGTGGGCTCTATGAATGAAAATGGACAGCGTCTTCTGGAACTCTGTGCTACACACAGGCTGTGCATCCCATCAACCTTCTTTAGGGGCTCACCGTGGTCGAAGATGACATGGCAACACCCACGCTCTAAGCGCTGGCACCAGCTGGACCATGTGATCACTCAAAAGAAGCACCTCCAGGATATCATCCACTGCAGGACAATGCACTCTGCGGACTGTGACACAGACCACTCACTTGTGCGCTGTAAGCTTAAACTAAAGCCAAAGAAAATCCACCTGTCTTGCTCAAAACCACTTTCAACGCTCAATGTTCTTGCTACTAAGTCCAAGGAGAAATGCCAACATTTTCAAGCTTCAATACAATCCACCTTTGGCCAGTCTGCACCCCCTCAGGATGCTGCCTCTGCCTGGCTGCGGATTCGTGACACTGTTGGAGTTTGCGCACTCTCCAGTTTTGGTAGACGTACAGTAAAGCAGCCGGACTGGTTCAGACACCACGCGGACACACTCCATCAAGCACTAGCAGAAAAGCGAGCGGCAAGACTGGCTGTGATGCAGGACCCCTCTCCTCAAGCTACTAGCCTCTGGAAGCAGAGCCGCTCAAAAGTGCAGCGCCTAACTCGAGAGGCTAAACACAACTATTGGAGTGACATCTCCAAGCGTGCTGAAGACTGCTCTGCCACCGGCAACACCGGTGGCATGTACCAAGCTCTGAAAGAGGCTCTAGGTCCTCCTGTGAAGAAATCATCTCCTTTGCGATCTCTGACCGGAGAACTACTCACCAATCCTGATGATCAGCTTGACCGTTGGGTGGAGCACTACAGCTCACTGTATGCTCAACCTGTAGCAGCTAGTGAGGCTGCTATAATAGCTGCTGTTCCCCAACTACCAGTCCTCCATGAGCTAGATTACGACATCACCATCGATGAAGTACACAAGACCATCAAGCTACTGAGGAACAACAAAGCCCCCGGCGTGGATGGGCTACCTTCAGAAATCTTCAGATGCGGTGGTGACTCACTAACTGAGGAACTCCATCATCTCTTCTCAATCTGCTGGAATGAAGGTACTATTCCCGATGAACTTCGTAACGCCAACATAGTTACCCTGTATAAGAACAAAGGGTTTCGTTGCGACTGCAACAACTACCGTGGCATATCTCTACTTTCCCAGCCTGGAAAGATCTATGCCCGCTTAGTCCTGCCACGTCTCCAGATTATTGCCAACAGAATTCTTCCTGAGAGTCAATGTGGCTTTCGACCTGGCCGCTCTACCACTGACATGATCTTTTCTGTTCGTCAGATCCAGGAGAAATGCATTGAGCAAGGCCGTCCTCTCTACGCAGTTTTCGTTGACTTGACGAAGGCCTTTGATTATGTTAGCAGATCAGGGCTATTTCTAGTCCTCCGTCTACTGGGCTGCCCTCCCAAACTCCTAAAAACCATACAAGAATTTCACGATCAGATGAAGGCTACAGTACAGTTTGAGGGCTCTCGTTCTAAAGAGTTCCCCATCTCTTGTGGTGTCAAGCAAGGCTGCGTGTTAGCTCCTACTCTGTTCGGAATATATTTCTCAGCTGTTCTGCGCCGAGCCTTCCCAAACCCAACTGGAGTGCTCCTTCACACTCGCAGTACTGGAGGCCTATTCAACCTGGCCAGGCTACGCTCAAAAACTATGGTTAACCGCGTACAGATCCGTGAACTCCTGTACGCTGATGATGCTGCCTTCATCGCCAACTCGGAGGTTGAGCTTCAGGCAATGTGCTCCTCCTTTGCTTCTGCCTGCGAGGAGTTTGGTCTCAAAATCAGCCTAGGCAAGACGGTGGTCTTTGCCCAGCCTGCTGGGCTTTCACCCATAATAACCGTAAACAATCATGTACTGTCAAACGTCACCAAGTTCACTTACTTGGGTTCTACAGTTGATAACACCAACAGTCTTGATTGTGAACTGGACTCCCGCATTGGAAAGGCATCAACAACTTTCGGCAGGCTTAGTGAGAGAGTCTGGAAGAACAAGTCCCTCTCGCTACACCTAAAGATCAAGGTTTACGAGGCCTGCATCCTCAGCACTCTCCTGTATGGCAGTGAGACTTGGTGCACCTACCGCCGACACGAACACCGTCTGAACGCCTTCCACTTCCGATGCCTGCGCACAATTCTTGGATTCACATGGAAGGATCATGTACCAAACACAGCTATCCTCTCCACGACCAAGAGTACTGACATGTACACAGTGCTGCGCATCCGTCGCTTACGTTGGGCTGGCCACACCTGCCGCATGGACGACAGCCGGCTACCAAAAGCACTTCTCTTTGGAGAGATAGCTGATGCCCCTCGCTGTGCTGGCAGGCCACGCCTCCGCTACAAGGATGTCCTGAAACGTGACCTCCAGGTCTTCGGCATCCCTCACAACACTTGGGAAACCTCTGCCGGCAACCGAGCAAAGTGGCAAGCTGCTATAAGATCTGGTGCCAAAAGATCCTGCCAGCAATACACAGACTTCCTGAACTGTAGAAGACTGAAGCGCCTTGCCAATCGTCGTCCTCGACGTTAAGGGCCTATGTATGTATGTATGTATCTAATAAAAACGCGAAAACTTTAAACTTATATCATTTAGCATAAAGGGCCTAATTAATGGTAGACGTATGTTTGAATTGCGTTGATTTTACTCGTGGACGTATGTAAGAGGATAAATATGCTAGCCGAATACATTCACTGCCTTTTTTGACACGTTCATTTCTGACGCTTGGATTGTATCTTCTGTTTGTATTTGTAATAATATGTTTCATTACTGAATTGTATAATTGTTCATAAATTGGTTGACACGCAGATTTTTTCTTTTTCTTTTTTCTTTTTCTTTTTCTATATACTGTCAAATTCTTACTTTCTCTCTTTCTCTATTTAACTAGATCTCATTATTCTTTCCTTTTCCTTCTAGTTCTTATTCTCTTTATTATAACCATTTATCTCTTTTTTCTTTTCTTCTCCATATCATATATATATATGTGTATATGTGTATGTGTGTATATGTATATATATATATGTATATATATATATATATATATATATATGTGTGTATATATGTGTGTATATGTATATATATATATATATTTTCTCTCTTCTTTTTCTCTCTATTTTGTTTTCTCTATATTTTCTTTCTCTATTTCTGTCTCTATTCCTTTTTTTTCTCTTCTCAATCACTCTCTCCCCATTGTAATCTTTTAACTTTATTTAAATTGCCTCTCCCTTTTTACTTTTTTATTTAATTAAAGTCCTGTGTTTTAAGTTTTTTAACGCCAACTTCTAAAGAGTTCCTACCTAAAATAAAAATCCATTATTCATTGAACTTTTGAATAGTCAAGTCGCTGCCTGATGATATCTGTTGTTTGATTGAAACAAGTGGCTATTTGTAGCAGCGGAATGTGAGCATGTTTATATAACAATAAACAAGTATTATCAGCTCTTTTTATTGAGCACTATCTAACAACCTCGTTGAATTCATTAGTCCATTACTTTTGAATATAAAAAAAACCCGAGTATATATATATATATATATATCAATGTCTGAGTGTATGTGTACGTGATATTTCCATATTTCCTATGGAATTAAAAGTTATAAAATCTGCAAAAAATTTCAAAGTGTGCTTATATGAAATTTTCCGGGGAAGACAATTGAAGTATTTGAGACTCTCAAACTGATCGAGGGGTATGAGGGTATAATCCTTTCAAACTTACGACTATAGAAATGGTGCTAAATTTTAAATTTCCCTCTTGACATGAGAGAGTAAAAGGGATGGCGAAGTATCCTTAAACGTGAAATATATCTTTTGTCGACGAGATTTATATCATATCTATATAATTCTCTTGGGTAGACAATTCATTGTGACCGAAATATTTCTTGTAAAACAATCATTTTATTGAAATATTTCTTGCAAAACAATCATTTTATTGATATATTTCTTGCAAAATAATCATTTTATTGAAATATTTCTTGCAAAATAATCATTTAATTGAAATATTTCTTGCAAAACAATCATTTTATTGAAATATTTATTGCAACACAATCATTTTATTGAAATATTTCTTGCAAAACAATCATTTTATTGAAATATTTATTGCTAAACAATCATTTAATTGAAATATTTCTTGAAAAGCAATCATTTTATTGAAATATATATTGCAAAACAATAATTTTATTGAAATATTTATTGCAAAACAATCATTTTATTAAAATATTTATTGCAAAACAAGCATTTTATTGAAATATTTATTGCAAAACAATCATTTTATTGAAATATTTCTTGAAAAACTATACTTGTATTGAAATATCTTGCAAAACAATCATTTTATTGAAATATTTATTGCAAAACAATCATTTTATCGATATATTTCTTGCAAAATAATCATTTGATTGAAATATTTCTTGCAAAAAAATCATTTTATTGAAATATTTCTTGCAAAGCAATCATTTTATTGAAATATTATTTGCAAAACCATAATTTTATTGAAATATTTCTTGAAAAACTATACTTTTATTGAAATATTTATTGCAAAATAATTATTTTATTGAAATATTTCTTGCAAAACAATCATTTTATTGAAATATTTTTCGCAAAACAATCATTTTATTGAAATATTTCTTACAAAACAATCATTTAATTGAAATATTACTTACAAAACAATCATTTTATTGAAATATTTACTGCAAAACAATCATTTTATTGAAATATTTCTTACAAAACAATCATTTTATTGAAATATTTATTGCAAAACAATCATTTTATTGAAATATTTCTTGAAAAACTATACTTTTATTGAAATATTTATTGCAAAACAATCATTTTATTGAAATATTTCTTGATTGTTTTAATCATTTGATTGAAATATTTATTGCAAAACAATCATTTTATTGAAATATTTCTTGCAAGCAATTATTTTATTGAAATATTTCTTGCAAAACAATCATTTTATTGAAATATTTCTTGCAAAACAATCATTTTATTGAAATATTTCTTGCAAAACAATCATTTTATTGAAATTGTTCTTGCAAGCAATCATTTTATTGAAATATTTCTTGCAAAACCACCATTTTATTGAAATATTTATTGCAAAACAATCATTTTATTGAAATATTTCTTGCAAAATAATCATTTTATTGAAATATTTCTTGCAAAACAATCATTATATTGAAATATTTATTGCAAAACAATCATTTTATTTAGATATTTCTTGCAAAACAATCATTTTATTGAAATATTTCTTGCAAAACAATCATTTTATTTAGATATTTCTTGCAAAACAATCATTTTATTGAAATATTTATTGCAAAACAATCATTTTATTTAGATATTTCTTGCAAAACAATCATTTTATTGAAATATTTCTTGAAAAACAATCATTCTTGCAAAACAATCATTTGATTGAAATATTTCTTGTAAAACATATTCTACTACCTATAAAAAGGACGTTTTCTTTGCAACATTTTTTTCAAAAACATCTTCATTGTTCTTGGAAATGTTTTTTTAAATCTTTCATATAATTAAACTTATGCTATGTTTAATCTTTTTATGTTAAAATTTTCTTTTCAGCGTTTGCATTCATCATTTGGCAATGTTGGCGTTTGCATTTTTCTAACAACTGTTCCGGCTCACTTCCCATAAACTGACATATGTCATGCGCTCTTGGATCAGCACGGAATAATTAAACTAACATTCTTTTTACTCTCTCCCTCTTCCCCCCACCTTTTTTTAAACAAGCGAATTCAATAAATAAATGAAAGAAACTTATGTTTAATAATATGGAATAGCGTCGCAATTTGAAATTCTGTTTATTCCATACTGGGGAGGGAAAGAGAGAAAAATGAATGGGTAAGATAAATAATAAGCTAAGAGTGAATAACTTGTTATTTTGTCTGTTTGATTTCTTCAATACTCCCCTTTTTCTAATTGAAACAATTTGACCTGAACACAAATCTACCTCTTAACCTTTACCCCTAACTGTAACCCTATTCCTTACTCACTTTTTTCTAATTCAAGTAATATCACCTGAGCTGACAGGGTGAATCACCAGGTCACAAGTTTTATAGTTATTATATTAAACAGATTTACTCAATATTTGTTTTTACTAATGATGTTTTTTCTTACACATTGTATTTATTGCACAAAATACATGTTAACATATTCCTTAGTACTTTCATTGAATCATACTTTAAGTTTTTTAAAATTTAAATCGTGTTAAATCTTTTAATTAGCCATAATTTGAAAGGCATTCCCCAAGTGTATCATCTCTTATTAGTTTTGCTTAACTTTCTTTCACTTTTGATTGGATGTTTATTCAACCACCCTCTAAGTGTGTCAATATCGCTGTGAGTATTTAGAGAAAAGTCACTCTCTCTTTTTATCTAATTTACATAGTGTGTCCGTGCATATCGTAAACACGTCTGTAAATTACGTAATATAGTATGACTCTTTACTTTTACATTATCTATAAATATGATATTGAAATAAAGAAACTTATAATTTTAATCATGAACTTTTAATTGATATATCAAGGCACGAGTAATGAAACTGAAAAGGATTTTGTTTTTACTAAAAAAAAAAATGTAAAAAAAATATAATGATTATAAAATGCACCTTAACCATTTCATGTACACAGTTGTTCTATAGCACCAACTAGAAAAGTTGTCATAAATTATAAATTTTGATTTGGCTAATTATATTTGTTTTTGTGAGAGTCAGGGACATTACGAAAACGTTTTGCATTTGTTATTATTTCATACGGGCCTTTTCGGGAGTCAGTAAAACGTGAGGGCACATACTTTAAAAACAAGTTGGATCATGTGCATAGAATTTCTGTAAAAAATCGTGTATGAAAGAAGAATTAATTTTCTCTTCACTATGTTGAATCCAGTTCGTTCCAACGAAACATTTCCACTCGGGAGTACTGGCAACATAATAATTCAGTTTTTTCTAGAAATAATTTTAATTAGAACTGATGCTACCAGATCAGACTGTCTGACGATATTGGCTTCCTAGGACAAAATGCGCCTAACATTTCTACTATTTTTCTACTTCCTTTTGCAAGACTTAATTATGTTCTGCAAAACCAAAAATAAAAACAACACATTTTCCTCCTTTTCCTTCTTCCCTTTTCCCTTTTCCCTTTCTATCTCCCCCACTACCTGACTGGTTTCCAAACTTAAATTGTACCAAAGATTAATACTGTAACCCTTTTCTCTCTCCCATTGCAAAACCCATTCATGTTCTGCAGGGAAGGGAATAAAAATAATAAAATCCATTATAAAACAACCAAACCAAACCAAACACTACAAACTAGTGATTAAAGATACAAAGAGCTTGCAGAATAAAATATTTCTACAAAATAACTGAATGCAACATAAATGCAATTCTCAAAATAACTGGATTCGGCATTAAATAACTCGAAAAGGATTGATATGCTGTAGAACAAAACAACCAAACCTAGTCAAATCTAATTAGAAAGATATCGAGGAAACGAATGCCAACAATAATCATCTGATCTATTCAGGATGACTGATGCTCATCAAACATCACATTCACAACAAAAAACAAGTTTTTTTTTTGTTTTTGTTTTTGTTTTTTTGTTTTTGTTTTTGTTTTTTTTTTTGTTTGTTTGTTAATGAACATTGTATACACATTGTTGTTTCACAACAAATACGAAAAGTTGTCGAGAATTATAAATTTTGATTTGACGGATTATATTTGTTTTTGTGAAAGTTAGGAAAATTAAGGAAGACGTTTTGCCGTTGTCGATACAAACCTTTTCGGGGGTCAGTTCAACATGAAGGCGCTCCAAGAACAAGTCAGATCAGATGCGTAGAATTTCAGTACAAAAATATTCATGGCTAAAATGGTTCATTAAAGTTTCACTAACATTTAGATTACTCGGACCACTTTTCTCAACTTGAGTGTGATTCGCATAACTTTCGGCCGATGTAACCTTCGAGCTTTTTAAGGTCTATTTTGTCGAATTCGACCACCTTTATGTCAAACATGGTAATCTGTATGGAATTTCAAATAGAACCCTTTATTCGGGGGTAGCATGCTTTCGTTGCATTAACCGTGAGTGGGTAGAAGTCTAAAATAATTCGTAATTGCATTCTGAGTATCACCCGCGCCGAGATCAAACATTCAACCTCAAAATGAGTATCACCCGCGCCGAGATCAAACCTTCGACCTCAAAATGAGTATCACAGCTGAATTTTACGTAGAAATCTATACGTTACGCCATGAATGTTAATATAACGTATTTTATTTTATTTAAAAAGAAAAAATAACTTATTAGTGTTTCAGATAACTGAAATTAATTTATACCCCCCCCTTTTCATTTTAAGGACAAAAAATATCTTATTATACCAAAGAACTGAAAATTAGTAACCAGCTTTACAAAAATGTCTCATCCCGAAAGTGTGAAAAGGAGGGGGGGGGCTAAAGCAACTAAACATAAAATTTAAATGTAGAAAAAAATAGTAAGAGATTTAAATACGAGTTCTTTTTAGTCAAACAAGTGAAGCATGCATCGTCCCCTGTGAGTACACAGTGAACGAGACCTAAAAAATGACTCAGTTATGCATTGCCCCCCACACACCATTTAGCCCTCAAAGTCCCCAAGGCCTTAACATATTTAAATTTGAGTTTAGCACCATGCAAAACTGCTAAATAGACATACACAGAAAATTTTGGACAAATATGGTAAAATGGTTCCCAAAAATGTTTTTATTAGCTCTAAAAGAGCCCTAGGACACACCCAAGTTTTGCAAAGAATAGACAAAAAAAATTATATAGGAATTTTATAAAAATCCAAGGTATCATTTTTTTTTTTTTACTAAGCACAAAAGTGTCAATTTTAGCCATTTTACCCCGAAAGGCACTCCTGGGGGGGGGGGGGACCGGAGTTTTCCCGGAGAATCCGTTCTGTTACTTTTTTACTCATATCATGTTTGATGTTTGTGCAAAATTTCTAAAAATTCCAAGGCGTAGTTATTGAGGAAAGTGCAGACAAACGAATGGATGAATGGACAAGGGTGAATTTACAGGTCCGCCCTCCTTTTGTTGGGGGACCAAAAACAAAATCCCTTTCACTTTAATTGGCCGTTTTCAAATGGAAATAAATAGTGACCGTTGATGTATACGGGATAATCACGTTGACTCACCCAAGTAAATCAACATTGAGTTTGGCCAGTACCATAATGGTGACCATTTGGAAATACCAGACACTTATGTAGGAGGACGTCGATACTGCCTTGCAAAAACCTAATGTCATCATCTCCACTGACCGGATATGAAAGCGACTGGGGACTGCTTGTGAATTTGATATTCCTATGATGCTTCTTCTAAGGGAAAAACGGTTCAGCTCGTCTATGTAAGTGCAACTTCGGTATAGGTTACAGCATAGCGGTTGTGACCAAATGTGCCATGGGTAGTGTATATACATGTCCATGTGCATGTATATACGCTACCCAGAAGAATCCCCGAACAAAAGAGGTATAAACCATTTTTAATTGGAAAATTAAAATCAAAATATAATGATGCTAAACCTCATTTCACTTATTTCTCCAGGAGATGAAACACAAGGTCATTTGCTAAATAGAAAAGTCAGTGTGTAAGAATTCACGCATTCTGACCTACAAAAATGCCCGAGCAGCCTCTTCAGCATTCCTTGGCTGGAGCGTTTCGAGCGATTAGCGATTAACTAATCCCTCTCAAATCTGAACCTCCTGTGACTGAATAGCGCCATACCTCAGAAACTAAGTCGCTATGGGGCCGATTGCCAAAAAACGTATCAACGACTGGTAATGATGCTAAGCCTCATATCTATAACCTTTATTCCAATTTTAATAAAAGTTCCTTATATAACTTGGATTCTATAAAATGTCTAACATGTATTACTTATTTATTAAAAGATATTGACATTCATACTAATGACTTTGGATCAAATTTAATGTAAATCTGAAATATTTGAATTTTTAAACAGATTTGATATATTATGCTCCATAGGAATTCTTTAAAATATTCTAAATAAAGTGAAATTTTAGGAATATTTATTAAAATAAAATAAAAGTTCATAAAAATCAAAAATATCTGAATTTTCAGAACCAATGCCCCCTCTTTGTTTCTGATTTTGACTAAATCAAAGTAAATAAAGCTCACATTACAACCACTTATGCCTAGAAGATGTGTTCCAAAATCAGTAATGTTTAATTAATGTTATAGGACTTAATCCTGCGCATATAAATTCATATATATATATATATATATATATATATATATATATATATATATATATATATACCTATCTTCATATAAATAGGGATATGTGCATGACACGGAAAGAGAGAGAGACAGACAGACAGACAGACAGAGAGAGGCTAACATAAAAATAGAGTGGCTGGAAGATGTAAATGTTATTTAATTACCATTAAGGTTATCCTGAAGTTCCGCGTGTCTATTTGCTTCTAATTTCTGCTGACCTTTCTACTTCACATTGAATGCCCTGGAAAAGTTATTTCTGATTAATATTTACCAGTTTAAGATATGCAAATGAATATGGCTGTTTATTTTTTATTTTTTTGTTTTTTTGTTTTTCCGAATAACAGAATCTTTTAAAACTGGAAAACATGAATCAGAAGATACTTTTCCAGGGCATTCATCATGAAGCAGAACGAAATCGAGAATCATAAAACACGCAAAACATGGGGATAGCAAACATTCAATTTTATTGTTGATAATAATTGCGTTTTTTATTCATATGTTTTTCTTGTTGCATTTTTTCCACATGCTCAACCAACTGTCCGTCGTGGCACAAGAGCGTGTAAATGAGGACCGACTACTGATGCAATGTGAAAGACGCGGCTCTAAGTCAAACAGTAGCTATAGTAGATGCTGCGCTGCAGTAGCAGTACGTGTAGTGCTGACTTTCCTTGATGCTAACAACGAGTGCAACTCTGATTATCAGAGCCGTGACAACAACGGCGCCAGCAACGGGGTAGGAGGCAGAGAAGATAACGCAGAACGAGAGGTGGAGGGGGTATTTTAATAATAATGTAACATAAATGTAGTAATTTGGCTGCCGCGGTGTACGGGAGAAACGGACTTGTATTTGGTGGGGAACATAAGACATTGACATCATAACCAGAAACCGGGAAAAATGGCGTTCGAGACGCACAACTGTTGCAAGAGCGGACGAAACGCTCTCTCTCTCTCTCTCTCTCTCTCTCTCTCGCTCGCTCGCTCTCTCCCCCCCTCTCTCTCTCTCTCTAGTCAAGAGAGTTCTAAAAACAAATCTTTATCATTTTATTCTTGTCCTGTGAATCCTCTCAGAAAGTTTAAGATGGAGCGCTGTAATTACTGCATAAATTATCAAATCACTTTCACGAGTAACATCATTTGCTTATTTAGACAGATATATATATATATATATATATATATATATATATATATATATATATATATATATATATATATATATATACATATAATGTGTGTGTGTGTGTTTATAGGAAATCTATATATCTATATATCTATAAAAATCAACGTGTCTGTCTGTCTGTCCGTCTGGCTGTCTGTGTGTCTATGTACACTTCCCTACGCAATAACTCTGTCAATCTTTAGTCTACAGACTCGAAATTTGATATACAGGTACTGAGATTGGGTAAATCTTTGTGATCGGTTGTCGGCCAGAAATTTTGCTGTTAAATGGTCAAAGTTTAGCGATTTGACCTTTGAGAACTCTACCAACCTCCTCCGACAATTTTCCGTCTAAACACTTGAAATTTTAGATATAGGTTCCTTGGGCATGGATTTAACTTAATAACTTGATTTGAGCCCAAAACAATAAATTTTAAGGGGTTATAATAGGGATCAAATTTTAAAAAACTAAACTTTTTTTTTCTTTACATAGCATACACCTCCAAACACCCGGGCAACGCCGGGCACCCATGCTTGTATATCTATAAAAGTGGACGTGTCTGTGTCTGTCTGTGTGTCTGTCTGTGTACATTTTCCTTCACAATAACTCTGTCAATTTTCAGTCTACAGGCTCGAAATTTGATATACAGGGTACTGAGATTTGGGAAAATCTATGTGATCGGTTTTCGGCCAGAAATTTGTCTGTTAAGGGGTCAAAGTTCAACAAATTGACCTTTGAGAACTCTACAAAACTCCTCCGACAATTTGGGGTCCAAACACTTGAAATTTCAGATATAGATTACTTGGAAATGGATCTAACTTAATAACTTGATTTGACCCCAAAACAATAAATGTTAAGCGGTCATAAAAAAGGTCAAACTTTAAAAAAATTAACTGTTTCTTTTGTTTTGTTTTTTTGCTTTGTTTTTTTTTCTCAGCATACACCTCCAAACACCCGGGCAACGCCAGGGTGAAATGCTACTATATCTATAAAAGTGAACGTGTCTGCGTGTGTGTCTGCCTGTGTGTCTGTGTACATTTCCTTATGCAATAACTCTGTCAATTTTCAATCTACAGACTCGAAATTTGATATACAGGGTACTGAGACTTGGGAAAATCGATGTGATTGGTTGTCGGCCAGAAATTTGGCTGTTAAGGGGTCAAAGTTAAACAAATTGACCTTTGAGAACTCTACAAAACTCCTCCGACAATTTTGGGTCTAAACATCTGAACTTTTAGATATAGGTTCCTTGGACTTGGGTCTAACTTAATAACTTTATTTGAGCCCAAAAGAGTAAATGTTAAGGGGTCATAATATAGGTCAAATTTTAAAAATTTGATTGTTTTTTGTTTTGTTTTTTTCTCAAAATACACTTCAAAATACCCGGGTAACGCTGGGCGCCTATGCTAGTCTAAATATCTACAAACGTGAACGTGTCTGTGTCTCTGTGTGCCTGTGTACATTTTCCTTCGTAATAACTCTGTTAATTTTCAATCTACAGACTCGACATTTGATATACAGGGTACTGAGATTTGAGAAAATCTTTGTGGTTGGTTTTCGGCCAGAAATTTGGCTGTTAAGTGGTCAAAGTTCAACGATTTGACTTTTGAGATCTTTACCAAACTCCTCCGACAATTTTGGGTATAAACACTTGAAATTTCAGATATAGGTTCCTTGGACATGGATCTAACTTAATAACTTGATTTGAGCCCAAAACAATAAAGGTTAAGGGGTCATAATAGGGATCAAAGTTTTAAAAAATTGACCGTTTTTTTAGGTTGTTTTTGCTCATCATACACCTCCCAACACCTGGGCAACGCCGTGCACCCATGCTAGTATATCTATATATCTATAAAAGTGAACGTGTCAGTGTGTCTGTCTGTCTGTCTGTGTACATTTCCCTACGCAATAATTCTGTTAATTTTAAGTCTAGAGACTCGAAATTTGATATACAGGGTACTGAGATTTGAGTTAATCTTTGTAATCCGTTTTCTGCCAGAAATTAGGGTGTTAAGGGGTCAAAGTTCAACGATTTAACCTTTGAGATCTCTACCAAACTCCTCCGCCAATTTTTGGTACAAACAATTGAACTTTTAGATATAAGTTCCTTGGACATGGATCTAACTTAATAACTTGATGTAAGCCCAAAACAATAAAGGTTAAGGGGTCATAATAGGGATCAAAGTTTTAAAAAATTGACAGCTGCGGTCTCTACCAAATTACTCGGACAATTTCTTGTCTAAACATTCAAAATTTTGCATAAAGAGTATTCAGAGATAGAGCAAGCTTTTTAATCGGCTTGGGTCGAAAATTTTACCTATCAATATATAGATGTATGTATATACGTTTGCATGTCTGCCTAAAACTTTCGACAGAGGCTACGTATTTTCACAAGATCAGTATCGTTTGAAGCTCGACCCTTCAGACGACAAATACCTAAATACCATTTATATCTTCACCCTCAACTGAGTACTTTTCTACAGGAAGGCGTCGCTTTTTTTGCCGATATTTTGAAAGTCATCTTCTCTTTTCGATTGTCTAGCCTTAATTAAAACCTACGTCACTCCCGGTTTGACGGTGGTCGTAACAGCGAAGATGTCACTTTTCCCCGTTCTTTTCCTCCTTCAAGGTACGGGTTCGAGCCTGCCTTCCTACTACCACTTTATTTATTTATTTTTTTTTTTTGCTCAACATACACCTCCGAACACCCGGGAAACGCCGGTCTAAAATGCTAGTATATATATATATATATATATATATATATATATATATATATATATATATATATATATATATATATATAAACATACCAACTAGTATTTCTTTAAATGAAGGTTTTTGCAAACTTTACATTTCTCCATTTCCTTTTCATCTGTTATTTTCTCCAAAATGCTTATTTAATTTCAGCAGTTTCTGAAGAACATCCATTTGTCTCTGATGAGTTGTTAAATGGTTACATATAAGCAGTCGCTGGAGAAGAGTTATAAAGGTATGCTCTGTGTATGTGTTAGAAAGGACACGCGCACTGGTGGGAAAGGATAAAGCACGGACGGCAGAGGGCTACAACAGAGCTCTTCCATTACTACCACACACCACCTCCACCGGTGGCATCTGCAACAGAGCCTATCGATACAGGATAGGTTTGTCAGTCAAAGACGCTGCTATTCGACAACGGACTAATCTGAGGTGCAGAAATGCATTGCTTTCTAAGACAGGTGAATGGATTTATCCGAAAATTGAACAAAAAGAAAATGAAATATGCGATCAAAAAATGTTGTATATGCAGAAACAGGACAGTTTATTTAACGAGACTTAGAGTTATATACTGCATTATTTTGCAATGTAATCATCATCAGTAGAGAGACAATCATTTCAATACGGTGGGAAATGAGTTACACACTTTGACGATCACGTCCTTGTCTATAGATGGCAACCTTCAGAAACGTGATCATGTTGTGGGCGTGCTTATTGGTCTTGGCCAAAATTATGTCCAAGAAGAAATAGTCAAGAGGGTGCAGTAGTGTGACCACAACCAGAAGTCCGGCGACCAGTAGTGATGACCATTGTTGGGTAGCCAGGCCTGGTTGTCTTGTCCTTGCATTCAGAATAAAAGACGTATTAGTGCCTGGTGGCGATCTTGTTTATTAGCACCCCCTGGTATGTCGTTTATTTTTAGAGTATCTGGGCTGCAGTCGGGTGAGAATGTCATCCATAAGTTCGGCAAAAAGTGGTAAAGGATTTATATAGGATCATTGTACTTCGCTGCACTTCTCTACTTGCATAAAAGCACTTTTGCCGTAGGCTGTAGTATTGCTCTCATATTGCTCTCATATTGCTCTCATATCTGGAGAAGTTCTGTCAAGGGAATTATTTTTTGTCTTGACAGAGTACAACATTTACTTCAGCAATCTAGCCTTCAGCCGTTTTGATACAAAAAATTGTGTTGTGCCTCTCTCTACTGTATCGTCATGCTTATAATAGATGCTCGACTGAGCTCCAATTAGTGCTTCCTTTCTATGTAAAATATTCACAATAATTCTTCTGGCTAAAACCACGACAGAAAAGTTTCTTTTATTTTCTCTGTGCCAAAATCCAAGCAGAACTTCCACGAAGAAAGTTCCATTCAAAAACATCTCACTTATGGAAATGATTCCACAGCATGGTCGTCTTCAAGTCTAATGTAAACAAAATATATCGATTTATTTATTTATTTATTTGCGGACTGTGGTCCTCATCTTCATGGTTATTGTTTCACGACGTTTCAGCCAATTATTCCCCCGACCTTTGTAATTACTATCTTCCATTGTTGTCGTTTCATCACCTGTTAACCAACTTATCCTCTGGCCTGCTAAGAGTAGGATTGAAACCCCTATCTTCAGACAATGTGCACCTGGAACCGCCCGAAGATAGCGGTTTCAGTCCTACCCAAAATGAGGATAACAGTTCGCAAATAAAAAATAAACATGCAAATTACTCATCTCCAAGAATTCTAATAATGAAAATAAAACACGTCGAGTCGTCCTCTTGGGAAATTAACTGAAGTAATCTTTGGCCTATTCCACCCACAGATTTGAATCATCGTCCAACTAATAATTCTTTTAACCCTTATCCTCGAGTGGCCCTCGGGCCTTAATAAGGGTTGAACAATCAATACAAAGAAAATAGTTTTGCAACATAATTTACTTGGAACGCATAAACCTATACCTAGAAGAATATATCAAGAAAATAAAACTGGCTATCAGATTTAATTCTACCCTTGAAATCAATCAATATAATCCATAATTGTGATAGATCAATATAATCAATAATTAAGATTATCTGCATTATTCGAACTACTTTTCTTATTTAGGTTGTCAGATTCACAACATTGCGGCCAATATAACCTCAGAATTGTTTCAAGTGCTTTTCTTCAAACTTAGGGACGTTTATATCGAACTCTGGAAACTTTACGCAATTTCTAACAGGGATTTTTTTTCAATCTATGACCGGGTACACGTGTTATTATTCTTAGATATTATAGTCTATAATACGGAGTGTATCTGGTCATAGATTGAAAAAAAAAACTGTTAGAATTTGCGTACAGTTTCAAGAGCTCGACATAAACGTTCCTGTTAAAATAAAAGAACTTGAAAAAAATCTGAGGTTACGACTCCACGTACCAAAATTTCTATTTTTACCCTTTTGTTACGGATGACAACGGATTGAAAGTTTTCTACATGTCTGAATATCTTACATATCAAATTTCAAGTTTTTAGTTAAAAGATTCTTTGAATATATAGATATTCAGTCATGCAGGAAACTTTTTAATCCATTGTCATCCGGAAAAAAAAGGCTGTAATGGAGTCAAAATGGAAAACTTGGTACGTGGAAGTCGTCGGATTTTTTACTGTTTGCTAACTGTTTCACGGATGCGCATGCGTGAATAGTTCACATTACAAATTACTTATGTAAAGATTACATCGTTTGGAAACGTCGTTTTAAAGATCGTGTCACGCTTGGGTAGTGGTAATCAGTTCCGGAAATGGCTGAAATCGTTTACACATTAAACATTACTTTATTTAATGTATATTTTTAACAGTGGGGTGGGGATATGAAATCGGTCCATAAAATGACTGCAAATATTTACGTTTTAGACATTACTTTATTTAATACTAGCGGGGGTACCCGGCGTTGCCCGAGTGTTTGTTTCCGGGAAGGAGGGGGAGTTTTAAAAAATGTTATGGTAGGTAAGTAGGAAGGATCAAACCCGGAGTCATGAGTAAAAGTAGGAAAATAAAGTGTGAAAAAAAAAACAAAAAAAACATCTGCAACGTTAACAGTTCGGCCACCAAGAAAAGTCCATTCCAGTTGTTTAGGAAAAAAAAAAAAAACGACTACGGTAGGTCGGCGCGAACGTGAAAATATAATGTGAATTGTCCAGCACGCTAACCACTACGCCACAGAGCACTGCAGCTTAGTTTAGTGATTTTAAATAACTTCACATGAAAGAACTACGAAGCCAAACCGGTGTTCTCTTCTCAACTGTTCCTTGTGAACGATCCCCAAACGGTGTTAAGTGGTGGCAGGGGGAGGAGGAATTTATTAGAGAGAAAATATTTTACCACTTCCATTGATCTTAACCGATTTTGGCCGTGACTTCTCAGCAGAAAAAGTATAGAAATCTAAGATTATCGAGGAATTTGAGAAATAATAAGCCTATAACACACCTCAGATATTGTTCTGCCGTTTGTGCATATTATATTTGCATGAAATATCTTGATTTTTAATCCTATTAATGTCAAAATCAAACGAAAAAAAATGAGTTCATTTTATTTATATAGAGAAGATAGAAGAAGATAGAATAGAGAAGATATATTTTTAAGAGTGGGGTGGAGGATATGAAGTAAGTCCGGGATAGGGCTGAAACAGTTTACTATTTAGGCATTACTTAATTTCATGTATATTTTAAGTCGTGGGTCGCGAATATAAAGTCAGTCCCGGAAATGGCTGAAACAGTTTACGATTTAAACATTACTTTATTTCATGTACATTTTTTAACAGTGCGGTGGCGGACATGAAGTCAATCCTGGGATTTACTGAGATAAGTGCAAATATATACTCGCAAAAAACGTCGCCCAGTATTGAATGAGATAGGTGGAAAACATATAGTAGCAGAATACTCAGTGTCGCCCGGGATCAAATGAGATAGGTGAAATATATATACTAGCAAAATACACGCTGTCACCCGGGATTGGATAAGCTAGGTGGAACATATATACTATGAGAATACTCGGAATTGATTGATGTGTTTGTAATGAAATAATCAGCCCAGGCAATATATCAAAGTTATTATTTAAGTAAAGAGGAGCGACATAGTGGGTTAAAGTTATGAAAATGATTGTCGAAATTAGTAACATATCCAAGAATTATGAAAAATTATGAAATGTGAGTTACTTGATTGGTGTGTTTGTAGTGAAATAATAAGCCCAGACAATATATCAAAGTTCTTATATTAGTGGGAGGGGGGCATAATATGGGTTATTTTATTATAAAACAATGATTGTGGAAATTAGTAATATATCAAAGAATTATGAAAAATGATCAAATCAGCCCAGGCAACATATCAAAGTTATAATTTTAGTCAGGAGGAGGCTCCAAGGTGTGTTAAACTTGTGAAAAATTATTGTCAAAATTAGTAACATATCCAAGAATTATGAAAAATTATTAAATGTGAGTTAATTGATTGGTGTGTTTAAAATAAAATAATTAATCCAGACAATATATCAAAGTTACTATGTTAGTAAGAGAGGGAGATAAGAATGGGTTTAATTATAAATAATGATTGTCGAAATTAGTAACATATCCAAGAATTATGAAAAATGATAATATGTGATTTAATGCATTAGTGTGTTTATCAGACCAAACAATATATCAAAGTTATTATTTTATTAAAGGGGCCATGATGTGGGTTAAACATGACAAAAACATATGGTCAAAATTTGTAACATATCCAAGAATTATGAAAAAATATGAAATGTGAGTTAATTGATTGGTGTGTTTGAAATGAAATAATCAGCACAGATAATATATAAAAGTTATTATTTTAAAAATGGGGAGGTTAATAATGTGGGTTAAAAATATAAAAAGTGATTGTCGAAATTAGTAACATATCCAAGAATTATGAAAAATGATGAAATGTGAGTAAATTGATAGTTGGGTTTTTAAATGAAATAATCAGCCCAGACAATATATCAAAGTTATTTTTTAGTAAGAGAGGGCGCTGAGGATGGTTTAAATTATAAAAATTATTGTCGAAATTAGTAGCATATCCAAGAATTACGAAAAATGATGAAATGTGAGTTAACTGATTGGTGTGTTTATAATAAAATAATCAGCCAAGACAATATATCTAAGTTATTATGTAACTAAGGGGGAAGGCGATAAGGATGGTTTAAATTATGAAAAATGATTGTCGAAATTAGTAACATATCCAAGAATAATGTAAAATAATAATATGTGATTCAATGTATTAGTGTATTTGCAATCAAATAATCAGACCAGACAATATATCCAAGTTATTATTTTTGTGGGGGGAGCGATAATGTCGGTTTAAATGATAAAAAGTGATTGTCGAAATTAGTAACATATCCAAGAATTATAAAAAAAAATATGAAATGTGAGTTGATTGTAGTGTTGTAATGACAAAATCACTCCAGACAATATATCAAAGTTCTTATTTTAGTTAGGGGAGAAGCTATAAGGTATGTTTAACTTATGAAAACTTATTGTTGAAATTAGTAACATACCCAAGAATTATGAAAAATGATTAAATGTGACTTAATTGATTGGTGTGTATGCAATGAAAGACTCAGCCTAGACAATATATCAAAATTATAATTTATTAAGGTGGAGGCGATAATGCGGGTACACATTACAAAAAATTATTGTCGATACGCTTAAACTTTTTTTAATATTTGCGCTTAAACTTTTATAATATTTGGATCACCTAACGCTTAAACTTTTTTTTAATATTTGGATGACTTCACCCTTAAAATTTTTACATTTGGATGACCTCACGCTTAAACTTTTTTAACATTTAGATGACCTCACGCTTAAACTTTTTTAATATTTGTATGACCTCACGCTTAAACTTTTTTAATATTTGTATGACCTCACGCTTAAACTTTTTTAACATTTATATGACCTCACGCTTAAAACTACACACTGGCGCGTCCTTGTTTTATCACCGCAGAAAATCATTTGTGCACAGATTTTTGCGATTGATTTTTATATATTTACGTAATGTCTCGTGTAGTTAACTAGCCAATAAGATTCATTGTTGGTTCTCATTCACGGGTTAATGCTTAGGTTATACACAATATAGTAGAGCATCTTATGATATTATATAAGTATTACATGACAAAATACCACCACAATATCAAAAATGTCTTTATTCCAGCTCGTTTGGATTGTAGTAGTCTCTATCAATTCGTTGTTTTGATATCTCATCGCAATACAGCTTTACATTCCAGTAACCTATTTCCAAGAATTGCAGACTTGTGGAAATGTCTTCCTGTTGACGGTTTTCTTTCTATTTTCAAGATTAAGGCTAATAGACATTGCGGCATTGCAACATTCAATATGCATTCCTGTTAGTTCCCTGCATTGTGTATTCACGCCTTATGTAGGGCGATTTCCATACCTATGATAATAAAATCATACTCCTCTCTGTCCGTTTGTAAACAATTTGATTAATTATATATGTACGCTGTTTCGCAAATTCATTTTAATATTGAAAACACACTTTTATACAGTTTAATAGCATCATCATTTTTATATATACTATTTATTCAATGGAAATCTACATTAAAAGAGTTCCCTAATTTACATATTACATTAAAGGAAATCTATTTCAATAATTATCTCTATGTTATTAATAGGTTTTACTAACGTAATTATTTTAATTGTTCTAAGTAATATTCTTTAAAGTTGGTTTATCTATTTTTAATTTATTTTTAATTATTTGCTAAAACCGAAATCAGCAGCATTTAAAAACGGAAGTACATATTACTTGACTGTTTAGTTTTCATAGCTGACGATGGATGTGCTTTACGCTTCCATAAAGTCAACGTGTAGTATAATTTAGGATATTCGGTGTGTCTCTTAAATAGTATATGACTACACCCTCCATCCGGCAACATACTTTGACCTGGAAATACTGGGTATATATATATATATATATATATATATATATATATATATATATATATATGTATATATACATATATATATATATATATATATATATATATATATATATATATATATATATATATATATATATATATATATCAGACATATAGACAGCTAAGCTTTAATTTGGAAAGAAAAGCATAGGTATAGTAACAAAGTGCTTAAAATACTGGAGATATGAAGTCAGTTAAATGTTAGGGAAAATCTACCAGAGTTAAGAATAAAAATGAAATGGTACAATTATTTATGTAAACGTCATTTACGTAGGCTCCAAGAAGAAACATATAGTATACAATCGTCTTTGAGACGATACCTTTATAAAAATGTGTATCGTCTCAGAAACGATTGCATACTGATTAGTTTTAGATGCTAATTATTTTAGCCCAAGTAAAACACGCAGACAAGTTTACTTTATATAATAATAATAATAATAATAATAATAATAATAATAATAATAATACATATATATATATATATATATATATATATATATATATATAAATTCCACAGCCAAACAACGTCGCAGCCCACAAGAGCCATGACTCAACAATAGCTATGAGACATGAGCTCAGTTGGTAGAGTACTTTCCTCGCATGCAAGAGGCTCGGATTTCGAATCCTGTGTTCGGATGTGTCTAACTGATGAGCCCAAATGAGAGCGAAAAGGGTCTTGGACTTTCGGTTACTTGACTGTTATGGCTCCTGTGTACTGCGACGTTGTTTGGCTGTGAAATTTATTATATATAATCTATCACACACACACACACACACACACACACACACACACACACACACACACACACACACTCTCTCTCTCTCTCTCTCTCTATATATATATATATATATATATATATATATATATAACACGCAGACAAGTTTACTTATATATACATATATATATAAACTTGTATATATATATATATATATATATATATATATATATATATATATATATATGCACATGAAATTCTATGAAAATACTTTCAATATTTACTTCGACATAAGTATATATATATATATATATATATATACTTATGTTGAGACGATTGCAATATTTCCCCGATCCCGATGCAATTATCCATTCCATACTTAATTCCCGATTTCGATACAATTCTCGATTCAAATTCTGATTCTTTATAAATCTCTAAATATTTAATTAAAGATAATAATAAAGATAGAGTTTTTATTTTTTCAGATTATAGTAAAAATGCATGTTAAATTCGCACATATTTTTTCAAACATAAAAATACACTGATGGGGGGTGATCTATAGATTTTAGTTTTACTGATAGCTTAAAATCAATAAATATTGATTATTTTATTACTACTTCAAGAAGTGGAGATTTCTTTTGTTTTAAACATAATTGAATAAAAAAAAAACTAAAAGTAATCATTTTTGGCATCGAAACGTAGCCACAAAATTTCCTGATTCCAATGCCGATTCCGATTCCAATATCACCAAATTTAAATTTCATCATTATCTCTAACGCTATCACGACAGCACATACCGCTACACATACCACATTTACTCATTGTCGAATATTTACTGAAATCAAAAATAAAATGAACGAAAATTAAACGATTTTAAACCCGATTTAAAAAAATGTAAGATGACTGCATATATATATATATATATATATATATATATATATATATATATATATATATATATATATATATAGTGTAAAATTTTGTTGAAAATTCAAAGGCCCATGTTTTCTTTTTTACAACCTTCGTTTATTTCCTGGATTTTTTCCATTACAACTGTATTGACCATATTTCAAAAACAAACTTTAATATATAAATAAAAAACTATACAAAATATTATTAAAAACCCGCCGAATATATGTCAACCTATGTCACAGTAACATGTATTGAGCGAGTTTTTAACAGTATTTTATTCGGTTTTTTATTTATAACACCTTTTTCCAAACTTACGGTGTTAAAGAGGGGGTGTAAGACGCCATCTTGAATTTTCGAATACATCGGTAAACACTGTATGTTTTTCGAGCTGAATAAATATGTTACATTGAATAAAAACACGAAAAATATATCCAGTTAGGTAGAAAACTAACTTATCTTGCCTTTGATAACATTTATTTGTTATATATTTGTTTTTTGACAACTTTTTCGAATCTATGTGTACAGTAATACAAACCCATATTGAGAAAACACGGAACATTATGGAGTTGGGGGGGGGGATTAGCGATTTTTTAAAATTTCAGACGATAAGTTAAAAATCTAGCGATTTTCTGGTTATTTATTTCTCCTGATCTCGCGGGTTTTTTTTTAAATCTCAGTTGACAACATTGCATCATTAAAAAAACACTACAGGCTTAATGTAAACAGAATGTGTTTACAATATCGGTAAATTTTCAATGGGTTATTATTGATAATGTAACCATGTGATTGAACTTTAATTTAAATTAACCACACGTGGTCGCAAAATGAACGCCAACGCTCAAAGTGTATAAACATTTTGACTCCTCCCTTAACTTAAAAATTCACCAAAAATCAGGAAATTAACGAATTTTAATGAAAATTGCAGTATTTTTCAAATAATGATCGCAGAATATAATGAACTAATTATTTTTACTTAACTCTTAGTGAAAATGTTTTATTTTGTTTAAACAAAATATACCTTTACTAAAGTTATGGTTTTCAGTAGTAAATAAAAAACGCAAGAATTTATTTTTGCTTTTTTTAAAGCATCGTAATTTGTAACAATAAAAAATAATTTTTACAGTAACATTACGAAAAAAAGCCCCTAAAGTCCGTATTAAGATATAACTCGAAGAAAAATGAATTCTAGCATACTATTCAGGAAATTAAAGATTCAATTAGATTCCTATTTCAGTCACCTAAATTATTTAGGGTGAAATGAGTTTAGGAATTTATAGCCAAACCTAAATATTTTTTTTTGGTAAATATCCAGATACGCTACTACAGAACACCGACCACTCTAATTTGTTTGGGGGGGATGTGATGTTGGGGCGCGTGCGGGCCAACATCACATCCGCCCCCCCCCCGCTCGCGCCCCCATTGTACAAAGTAAAATCTTCGGAAAATGTTAAATGGTGTTCTAATTGGTAAATGTCGGTGCGTTACTTACGGAAAATTTGAAAATTCGATGTTCCAGGTAAAAAAAAAACAAAACAGATAAATTACCCCCCCCCTACTCCAACTTGGTGTGCTTTCCTTTTCTTATTTCATTTCTTTTTCAGCTAATTTTAAATTTTCCACCTAAAAAGCGCTATAATGTATTTTTGAAAATTAGAAAATTCTATGTCCTGGAAAAAAAAAATCCCCTCCCCCCCCCCAACGTAGTTTGCTTGGTGAAGCCGTCGTTTATGCTACAGCGTGCATGCGCGTAGCATAAACGGAAGCTGCAAAATGGTGGAAAGAAGTTCGTGGGTTCAGGGGTAAATACCATGCAAACGGTAAATTTGCCCCAAGTTTGACTATCAGATTCGTTGTCAGCGACCTCAATTACCTATAAAAAAACAAATTAGAGTCGTCGGTGTTCTATAGTAGCGTATCTGGATATTTACCTTTTTTTCTTGCTTAAAAAATAGCATTAATACAGTAAGTTAGGTAAACTGAATTTTTCGTTTAAAAATGGAATTATTTCCCTTTCGTTATTAACTTTTTTTTTAATTTTTTTTTTTTATAAATATTTTGTGTTTTATATGCATAAAGTGGGGGGGCACAATTAAAAATTAAGAAAGATTAAAATGAAGCGAAATTTAAGTTTCCGTTCCATTTTTTACAACAACCGTAAAACAGTGCATACTCAGCAAGTTTTATCGCAATTTATAAGCATATTGAAACACTAAATCAACATTTTATTTATTTTTTTGCATAATTAATGATGGAAGTATTTTTCTGTTTATTTTTTTAACATCTGTTAAAAAAAATAAATAATTTGTACATTCTCTTGAAAAAAAGAATCAAACTTTTCTCTACTTTCACATGTGTTCCATTTTAACAAACTGAGCCACAGCAACGCGTGGCCGGGTACAGCTAGTATATATATATATTATTCTACAGTAGTATTGAGCACTTTTCAGGTTTTATATCACCATTTAATTATATATATATATGCATATATATACATATATATATATATATAGAGAGAGAGAGAGAGAGTTAAATATATGTATATATTTATACAGACAAACATAAATATACATAGGTGGAATTTACTCCTAAACTACTGAACTGATCACTATGAAGTATGCAATATATATTCTAGACAACTCTGTGAGTAACAGGGACGTATTATTATTTATGGTATAATTTACTATTTAGTGGGTGTTTTAATGAAACCCAAATCTATTCCTCCAACTAAAATAACTAAGATATGATTTCCAACTATCATATAGTTGTATAGTTAGTTAAAGGAGAGTAGAAGAGATTATTACTCTTGCAAGGTCTCGTTGATTTTGCTACTCGAAGTTTGGTCATCATTGTTTAGTCATGTAAGCAGGTTTAAATAAATTATGTTTAGTTGCTTACGTGATGGGTAGAGAGCACGTGATTGGTAGAGAGCACGTGATATATCTCATAGTAAATAATATGTCGCTCTAAATGAAATGTGGTTAACACACGTCCTCGCACGGGTATTCTGTTAGTTGAGTATCTAGTTATACGAGATATGTTCCAAATTGAATGACTTCTGTCTTTTATTACACCCAAATAGGTCAGAGAATATTACAAATTGTATTGTTATGATGCCTAAAATTATGCATTCAACTCTCTAAAGGCTACCAACGACCAAGATCTCTCTGAGCCTCTCTTCTTTGACCATGAGCACATAATGCAATGGGGTAATAGGTATTCGGTTAATTTTAATGCATTCAAAACCAAACTTTTATCTATTCACCACTAATGTTTTGATACCCATTTGTCTCCTATTGAAATGAATGGCTATCGTCTCGTTGAACTACTCTGATATAAAAAGCTTCTTATACTGACCATCACTCATGAAACTGAAGACTCACATCAAATATGTCGCCAATGTTGCTGGAAAAATGGCTGCATCGTTCTGCCGCTCCAGAAAATATTTCTATCTCGACGAAATTCTCTATCTGTACAAAAGTCAAATACGTCCTAAAAGGAAGTAGTCTTGCCACATCCTGACAGGGGCTTCCTCGAGAACCCTTTTCTGTCGTGACAGTTCAAAACTAGATTTGAAACCTAATATGTTAGGTCCTTTTCTCCTCCTAGAAACGTCTTTTTTCACAGAAGACACATAGGAGTCTATCTCTATTCTATCGTTTGAGCTGATACCCATCTAGCTACAACTGTTACGTTTTCATATGTTTATATATGACCGTGTATATTTAGTACTAAATAAACGTACGTGTATTTATTGCTGAATCGTGGTATGTTGAATGCATATAGGTGGCACTACTAAGCGTATGTGTGTTCTTATCATAAACGGACAATATGTATGTACGTTGTGTAGCAGACTGTTGTCCTCGCTTAATAGTCTTTTGTAACGGCCCGTGATTCATCTAGGTGTTGGTGCGTGCGTGTCAGAATATATAACAATATATACATAACGACATACCTCTTCTGCTATTGTTTCTTTTGGGAGTTTCGTCAGCCGTCCTTGGGGAAGCATAAATCTGTTAGAAGGAACACTCAACACAGGACCCAAGACGATATGAGGTTTTATGTATCTATTTCAATCCCAGATATTCTTCATAGCAGAGTAGTGATCGACGATTTTGGTTTGGGGTGGTTCTTTTATGTCTCCATTCTAAGACTTCTCACCCCCCCCCCTCATGGTGAGAACTATTTTAGCCCATCTTGTTCATTCGACGTCTCTAATCCAACTCAACGCTGTTTATGCAAACCGGAAGACGTGACATATTACACGTCATGTCCGGTCACCTGTTTGGATACTTTCCTGTGCAAACTGACCAGGTCACAAAGTTTGACATGTTTGACAACCTGTCAAAACATGGCGCTTCCAATTTCTGTTGTCCACTCAACTCTAAAATAGATAGATAAATAGATAATTTACTGCTTCTGCCCGAACCCTGTCTAACACAACCATTCTCAACAATTTCTCGTACTTTCTATCTGTTCTTAAATATAAACACAAATTCTATGAACACGGGTTCTTTCATAGAACTGCTCACCTGTGGAACTCTGTATCGCAGGCCTGCTTTCCAGATGACTACAGCATGGTCGTCTAATATAAACAATTCTTGTTGAGCTCCCCCCGTTAAATAATCAAATTTTTACCAACCTCTACCACTACCTATCACTATGCTGTTGTCTTACCGACCATCTTAGACTCATTATCCCCGAGTTGGCTTCAGGCTTTGATAAGTGGTGATTTCATTGTAAAAAAGTCATATGAATTATCAATCCTCATCTCAAAAAATTCGAAACGTTTTTTTTTTTTAATTTACTACCTATATTATATTTCTCTTAGTCTGTTTGTCTGTCTGTTCCACGTTTTCCTGGAAATTACTTGATCGATCTATCATAGAAAACAAAGCACGTCTATAAATTAGTACAATATGTTTATTTGAGTGGCGTACGCTGTACGTTGCTATGCTGTCTAGTGGACAGAGACAGCGCGTCTTTCTTCGTTTGTGTCTGCAAGCTTTTTCGATTGAAGATTTTTTTCTTTTTGCTGAATATCATTCATTCATTTCATATGAATCAGATGATTTTATTGTTAGAACTCTTTCTAGAAAGACACTCTCGGTGCCTTACAAAAGGTACCACGTAAAGGCAGTTTACATCCTTAGCGTAAGTGTTTCAGTTAAACGAACTGGATTTGAACTTAGTACACTCAGGTTGACAGTCCGTAACCGTCAACTCCTTGGGCTGCTGTCTAAATCCCAAATCCTATGAAAATAATTCTTCAAAGGTTTGGTAAAAATTTATACGCTCTGAAGTCCGATTGGCTACGATTGAAAGAGTCGTTTTCTGCCAGAAGAAAAAAGTTAATATTTATGACTGCTACATGCCCAAGTACTTTGATGTAATCACCTGTGTACTTTAAGCCTCAGTTCAGGGTGGAAAATGGTAATTGGTGTTTTCGTTGTGTCTCTAAGAACTAGGTATGCAATATGGCAGAGTATCCAACAAACCAAGAAAGAAAAAGAGGATGTTGTAAATGCCTGGTTAGATCTTGCAAACGCATATAGTTCGATCCAACATGTAATGATCTGGAACGCGATGGAGTTCTTTTGGATTCAAAAGAGTGTTCAGAGAATGATTATGAAATACTACAATCAATTCAGGATGCGCTTTACGACATGTAAATACACAACTGACTGGCAGAGGTTGGAGGTTGGGATTGCAGCAGGATGTACAAATCAGTGATGGAGACGGTGCTGAGATCAACAAATTGCGAGAGTACACTTGTTAAGACCTCACTAAGAGCATTTATGAATGACGTTGCTGTGAAGTCAAAGAGTGCAGAAGTAATGGAAGAATTATTGGACGAATTAGAAGAGCTTATCGATTAGTCAGGAAGGATATTTAAGGCTAAAAAATCAAGAAACATAATCTATAGGAAAGGTAAGCAAAAACAAAATAGATATATGATTAAAGGGGAAGTGATCCCAACTGTAAAAAAGAAACCGGTGAAATGTTTGGGAAGATGGTACAGGGACGCATTAAGTGACAGAAGCCAAGGAGTGGAAATTCAACGGCAAACAAAGGAAGAATTAAAGGTAATTGATAAGACTGGGCTATCTGGAAAGTATAAATGTTGGTGTCTGCTATTTGAGCTGTACCTTCGAATAATGTGGTTTTTGCAAATGTGACGAAGTAGCATTGACACGCGTAGAACAGATCCGGAAAAGGTGTGGAGTGTATATAAGGAGGTGGTTGTGGCTACCAAGTATGTAAACAATTCAGCAATATTTGGAAGAGACGGACAGCTGAGACCACCTATCGCATTAATTGTTGAAGAGTACAAGGTGTTAAAAGTGGGGGCACTAATGATGCTTCGTTTCTCCAACGACCTAACAATTAAAGATGATCTACCTGAAGTTAGGACTGGAAAAAGTTGAAGGCAGAAGAGGCAACCTAAATAGCTATTAACACCTTAGAGCATGCGGATACAGTTGGCGCTGTACAGGATACAAAGGAAGGACTAGGCATGAAGAACTTTGGACCTTTTTGCATGAGTAATACAAGAGAAAGAACAGATCCTGTTGTCAGTGAAATAAGAAAGGAAGAACAACAAAAAAGCTCTGTCGTCAACAGGGCCAGTATGTTCGCTGGGAAGAGTGTGTGGTGAACCGTAAGATCGTGTGGAAAGAGATGTGGGCTTGGGAGCGAACAAGAACATTGTTTCTAATAAAATCGACCAAGGATTCAATGCCTTCTCCGGTGAATCTTTTATTATAGTAAGGTAGAGGAAAGTAGACAGTGATTATAAATGCGGATGTGGGGAGAGAGGAGTTTTCAAACATGAAAGGTGACAGGGAAATTGAAATTGACGGTAGACCTCCAGAATACCTTGGTCTTCTCATTGGTCTGGAAAAACGGTTGAAATCATATTAGAGTTAACTGTGTCCTAGAAGGATAATTTTGTAGTGGCAGAAGAAGAAAAGTTGAACAATACTGTGATCTACTGATTGAGTGCAAGGAAAAGGGATAAAATGCGGAATTTTATCATTTGAATGTGGGAGTTTTTGTTGCACAAAGAAGTGAAAAACTTTGTGACAGACGTGCAGGAGGCAGCGGAGAGGGCATCGTACCGGATCTGGTTAAAAAGAAGTGATGAATGTTGGTCAGGAAAGTAACTGACACCAGTACCAATATCACCTCCTATTGGGTTGGAGTAGGGGCTCATTTCAGAGATGCAGTAGAAGAGTAGGGCCAGAAACTGCTAAGTGGTTTCTCCTGATGATCATGGTACTGTATCCGATTGTGGGGCTGTCAGTTGCTGTGCACTGTGAGCAGATGAGTACAAATCTACTCAACAGCTTAAACTGACACAAATATTATGACTACCACAAAATCCAACTTTTGCTCCACGTGTCGGAAGGCGACTGACGTTTTAAGATGTAGAAATGTTTGGTATTCTTAAATATCATCGTACTTTAAATATATGAGAGCCGTAATGGCTCCTGATTTTATTCCGCCCGAGTACCTCCGAGGAGATTACAAAGTGCATTGTTATGATGAACGAACATGCATTCATGACCAGAAAGTTTCATGTTTATGTTGCAAATATTGACGGTGTGAAATTTTAAGAAAGCTACTCCTGTCATGGACGTGCCTCAGAAGCATAAATGCTTTATTGAATTCTTCCATGCAGAAAACATCGAATCGGTCAACATTCACTGGCGCCTTTTGTGCGTTTAGTCGGGTTTGTCAGTTTCAGAGTGGCGACAGAGATGTGAGTGAGAAGACACGCTCTAAGTGCCCACGCACAGCCATTATCCTCAGAATATACTGTGCGCCTCGACCAACTCGTTCTTGTTGATCGGCAGGCAATGGTGAATTAAATGTGTGTGGAGTTGAATGTGGGTGTGAGTGCATTGGAAACGATATTATCTTCTGTAGAATACAACAAAATGTGTGCTAGGTGGTTTCTATGAATGTTCACGCAAGACCAAAATGATCACCGCCGGAATGTCTGAATCAATATGAAACCAAAGAGGACGGGTTCTTGAATAGCACCATCACGGGTGACGAGACGGAATGTCACCAATACGATCCGAGTTCAAACGACAGTCGATGAGATAGCACCACTCACTCCCCACCCCCACAAATAAGAAGATCAAGATGCAGACATCTACAGGCAAAGTGATGCTTTTTGGGCAGTAAAGGCGTCATCCCCCTGGATTTCTTGGAACCAGGGTTAACTGCCACTTTCGACCTTTGCGTTGAAATGTTGTTAACGCTGACGGCTCGGATGATTCGCATAAGGTCGGAGAAAAAGGAAACATTCCGTATGTAATAGAATAAAACGAGAAGTTTGAAGACAACGGAATGCGTGACAAAAGTTGGCTGGACAGTGCTGTCTCATCTACCTTATTGTTCCGACCTAACACCGTCAGACTGCTACTTATTTGGACTTCTGAACCACGCATTACGTGGGCAGAATTTCCTCAACAATAATGGCATAGTTGCAGAAAAAAGGGTGCATTGACAGGCGATGACTTTTATGACCGAGGCATCAAGATTCTCGTCCATTGCTGGTAAAAGTGTATTTAGAATAATCCTGACTATAAATAAATTTGAAGCACGAAAGGTCGCTCGTTTTGATGGTATAAGTTGTGTTTTAGTAGCTTTTTAACTTTTGGAGTTGAAAAGTAAGAAGCATTACTTTTGGAACGACCTTTGTATTATGAACTTAAACGACATGTAAAAACTAATGATGAACTCATAGCACATGTGGCCACTCAATGTGCATACCCCGATGTACATACCCCGACAAACCGAACAAGAAGAAAAATTCCCTATTAAAAAAACTAAAGAAAAATATGTATTATGTACGAACTAGTTACAAAAATAAATTGTAATATTCTAAAAATCACGTAAATTGATGAAGTAGTTTTATTATTATTTATTATTTATAGAAAATCATTTTTAAGCGATTAATGAGAATTCCTAGACATTACGACACAACTCCCGCAAGTTTTAATTATTGAGTCATCTCCCTTTGTTTTTTAGATTGTTTTCAAAATAGCGAACACGACAACTACTCCTCTATTATTGATAAGAGCTGATTTTCTTATTTGGAAAAATTACTACTTGATCAATTTACGTGATATTTGGAATAAGATATTTTCGTTTCGTCATGTGTACATACATCAGGTAGATGTTTTTTTTGTTTTTTTTAATATAGGGGGATGTGGACAAGAACCCAAAAATCATATGAAGAAATAAACAAGATCTAATCCCTAAATATTGTTACATGATAAGGGCTGTCCCCTTTTCATATAAGTATAAAAAAGAGAGATTTAGTTAAAATGAAAATGAAATAGAATAGACGAAATTCGAACCTCGTAATTTAGGTTTAGAAATAGATTACGATAGAGAATTAGCAAATGGAATGTAAAACAAACCATTGTTAAGCTTAGAGATAAAATAGTTTTAAGAAAAGAATGTGCATTGTCAATTCTGTTATGAAAATTCAATTGAAAGGATGCAACTACAAGATAATTTAATAAACATGTTTTTAACATATTGGAAATATAGGTTACTGGGAATATAGGTTAAAATTCCTTTTATAAACAAAGGAAAAAGTTTTGGACACGCATTTCCAACACACGTGAAAGAAGACACATGTTTTAACATGTGTATGACGTCATGGAAAATGGGAAGTTCTCGATATAGTTAGAAACTTTAGAGTTAAGCGAGGAGAAACTGAGGGAGAGTCAGAGGGAGTTTGAGGACGACAGACGATAGTCTGCAGTTGGGATTCGAACGTCTAGAAGCGAGACAGTCACTTTTGAAACTTAGAATGCGAAGCTTTGAATTCTTGATTCAGAAAACCACGACCGGTCGGGAGAAGAAATAAACCCATCATGTGTTTTTATAAACGTCGTCTTTGTGTTGTAATTCTACCAAAAGGTAAAGTGAAAATTGTTATATATGTCTTATGTATATCATGTGGTTTAAAATGTCTTTACATACACATCTCGTATCTACAATGTGAACACTAAGACTGTCTCCTCACTCTAAGAGCTTCTATTACACTTCTAAGTATGAACATTTTATATATATATGAAAAACTTCATAATACGAACAATCTCTCTTACAACATCTCTCTCTCTAAGACACAACAACATCCCTCTTAATAAGACTCACTTTTAACAAAGAACAATAACAACGAATAATAACAACAAAAAAGAAAAGAATAATCATAATAATAATAATGAACTATATATATATAACAATATTCAGTAAAAAGTATTCATGAGTCACACTTTAAAAAATGAGTTGAATTTATCCTTGTTTCGACGAAAAAAAGAACATAACAACACAGTTACAATGAATTCTCCGGTTATTTTGACGTGGATTTGAAAATAATAAGACCGGAGCACATTAAATTCCATGTCTACTTGTGATAATGCTGACTGACAACAAAACAAAAATTCGATGCCCGCAATAAACCAAAAATCAATTCCGACATTTCATAGGCTTTTATTTATTTATTTTTATTTATTTATTTTAGTTATAAATATGTAACGTAATCCCTCATTGAGGAGCGTTAGAACTACGCTAAGGTAGCTTTGTATTCCTGGGTGACGCCAGATAACCCAAGGATTTAAGATAAAGAAGATCAATATATATTTTCATGTCAAAATAGATATTGTTTGAAAACCAGAGAAATATATTTTTCCAGCTAAAAGTTGACAACAGAAAATTTCACTTAGAACCTTGTCTGGCCTTAAATGAACCCAGGGTCGGCTGTCAGAATTGACGTCTGTCCTTGAAAATCGTGAGAGGATTTCAGCTGTGGGAATGGTGCCCACCCAGGGACCTGGGTCTTTCGATTTCGTGGAGATTTCGTGGCGAAATCTTATTGGCTGGGGAGAATGTCCACCCCCATCCACATACCTTACTATATATACGACTGTCGTGCGAAAATTAGCCAGAGTTGAGTCACATAGTGAGTGGAGAGTTTCAAAGCAGATTGCTCGTTGAGTCCGAGAAGAGACGTGACCCCTCCCCACCTCATCCATCCGTCTGTCGCTGTCTGTGAAGAGAGTTGAGACTTTGAAAAGAACTTACAAAATCTGAATGAGAATTGTAAAAACATTTTGTACATAATTTTGCGAAAATTAAGCTTTTGTAGATAGACTACAATTGTTTGTCTTTCTTCTTGCCTGCCGCTCCGATATTCGCTTTCAGCACACCAGATTTATGTAACAACCTCCGAGGAGTCTAGACGACATGTGCCGAGAATCCAGAGAAATAAGAGTCCTTTACAACCTCCTCGAGGGAGACGTTACAATAAACAGAAAACCAGAAACGGCGTGTTAGAATCCTATCACAAAATAAAGGCATTACCGATTGTCTAATCAAATACAAATTTGTGGTGACTTAATTGTCAAGCATTTCTACGAAAACTAAAGGACAAATGACTACATGAAAACGTACCAGCTAAAATTCCTATAAGACCTCGTAAAAAAAATCAGTTTTATCCAGAATTCTCAAGCCGCCCGCATCTAAAAGACACCAGAACGTACGCTCTTCAAGAAAACGTAAAAGAAAAAAACCCAGTGACTTACAAGCTTTCCCCCATCTCGTGCACACTAGTATGTTTATGTTCAAGGTAGCACTTGCTACTTGGTGACCCTTCTTTTCCTTCAACGTTTATTTATTTCTATTTTACGTGCATGTCCATATATATACATCTATTTTTCTTTCGCTAAAACATAACTTTCAGTTGTCATTTATATTAAATGTGCAAGTGGTGATTGGCTAAACTCTAAGACACTATCGTCGTCCAAGATGGCGCTATCTAGGCCAGCGACCAGGCCATAATTTAAACTAAGACTGAAACCATAACCCGAAATTTCACCTTCAACGGTAAATATATCGAGTAGAAAGTTTCGTATTTTTTAGATAAGATTTAATAATTTTGATTATTCAGACTACCGTTCTCATTTTCGGTGTTATTCTGCCAACGTTTCAGCTCATATAACCCCTGATCTTCTTCAAGTGAATTTTATCGAACTCGGCCATCTTTCTGCAGAGCTCGGAAATCTGCACGGAATTTCGAAATGCGTTACAAATGCATTTTCAATAACAAAATAGAAAATCAAATTCTTTTCATCCATGCATACAGATGTTTATACGCGCTGATCCTTTACACGTTTAACACTTCTTTTCGTCGTTGGTTATCGATCGTTTCGTCTGTTTAACTGAGACGAATAAGTCTATTTTCATGAAGAACGAGAACATATGGAGAGTCTTCTGAGAGTTTTCATGCATGGTTTTATTTGGAGATAATGTACTTAGAAGAGAGGGAGACTAGTGTTATTGTACCTATTTATTTACTTTTTCAATTTAACTGTCTAATTGAACGAAATGAGTGACACACGTGGACAGAAATATCGAGTTAACCTTCACTGAGATTATAAATTTTTCTACATCGTTGGTTAGGGTTCGCACGTCTTACAAGGCGAGACTGATCTGAAAACCTTAGTTTTCTCTTCGTTCAAAAACGGGACATCATTCCTTATTGCCTCTCTGTTAGACCTGCATACTGCCTCAACTTTACGTCACTTATTTTTTTCATTGAACTCTGAGAACGATTGTTATCATGCACTTGGTGTTGCATTATTAAAATTCACACAAGCTAACTTAATTTCCAGCGACGTAGTGTCTATAATATGTAAAAAAAAAATGTCCGTTATGCAGAAACACTGTTGCTATTCTTACTTCGTGGATTTGCAAAGCCGCGTCTAACACGTCCTCAATTGCCATACGTAGAGGCAGTGTCATCCATTGAACGACGATTCCTAATGTTGACACCTCCGTAATGTTAACCGTTTTTCCATTTCGCAAATATGAACTGGGAAGTTGCAGTGGAGATTACAAGTCTACCAATAATGAACGTCATTTCTTTCGTGAATGTGAACCAATGATTGCACCCATGTCGAACCCCTTACTACATCTCAGTTAGAGACCAGACTACAGCTGTGGATCAGACGGCTAGATATTGATCGCTCTCCTCCTTACATGGGAATTGCCTCCTTCTGAGGTTCTTCATGGTTCAAAAGCACGCTGGTTGTAGTGGAAAACACCTAACTGCCTCAAAGGAGAATAAGACCATCAAAAAATTGCTATGATTGGATGGATGTTACAAAACTCACCTAAGTATCTGTGAATGTAAAGTGAAAAACCATGCGATAAATTACTGTCTTGTCTGTCTTCTACTTGCTAACCAATGAAGTCCAAAATGGTCTTGCAAAATGCAACAATAATGCAAAACACTGTTGGAAACTATCATACGGCCACATGGCGCAAAGACACACAAAGAAGAAGCTAGACACCTTTAATATCACCAGGTTGCTAGCGCTCCTTGTACGGCACCTAAGGATGTGTTCTTCTGTTAATAACGTTTTCTCCTCCTTTTTTTTACAGCCAGCATGTTGTCTGTATTTTTGAGTGACGAGGGTATTTTTCTCCTTCAAAATAAAAACAACCGTGATGTATATCTATTTCAATACATGACTAAATATTACATAAATTCAAATGCCCAAAAGTCATCCTGAATCATTGGAAGAATAAAAAATATTTGCATTGTTCCTACTTCCATCCCTAGGAGACAAAAGTTAGACTTAAGTTCGGTTGTTGATGTGTAAAAAATCCAACTCCCCAGAAGAAGCACTTTGGATTGGAAAAAATAACTTTAGTCTACAAGGAGTTCTCTTTCACTGATCGAGAACAAAATGTTGTAGTATCAGAACAGATACTACACTTTGTACCAAAACCAAAAGGTCAATGAATGTTAGTATTTACCTATCTTTCAGAGCAGGAAAGTCTGACATAGTGTGGGAAGGTGGAGATTGAATAACCTCAACGCTCAAGAGTCAGAACATTCTGGATTACAAAATATGCCTGATAAATTAGGTGGATATTCCTCGATAGGAATGCCCTATGTAGTAACCTTTGTCAAAGAGAGAATGCAAAGCTTGGGAAGGTGGACTTTCTAGAACTAAACAGAACAATCAGCTTGACAAATTTGACTGAACTCAAATGACCTAGATTCTGTTAGACTTATTATTAAAGACGCAACGTCAACTTCGTATGAAAAACAACACGTTTAAGCGCCAGCTGACAACTTAATGAATGTTAACACGCAGATTAGATTTTAATCAACATTGATATTATATGTATACTAGACGTTTTGCCCGAGAAAAACAAGATAAAAATATAACCCGTTGGCTTAGAATGAGTGATTTATGCCAAATTTATGCTTGAATATGGTTAAATGTGTGCTCATTGTTTGCAGTAAATACTAATCTCTATTAACCCCTAACTGTGAATTAATACCATAATATATAGGTCGCTACACATTATAATAGCAAAGAGTCATAAAATATTTCAACCTGATTGACCCACGAAGCAAAATTCTGGAGTAATTTAGTATGGTAGTGACTAATCCTGACTTGATCGAACGGATAACATAATATTTATTTCGCTGCACCTTATCATAAAAGGTCCATACAAAGATCGGCTTAGTAGTTTCAGTGAAAAAGGTGAACAGTCAGACTAATAGAAATATAATACATCCACCGAAACATTGTGTAGATAACATTCAATATGAGAACAGTATAGAAAAGTGCGCACTACTAGTTATAAGAAAGGGAAAACTGGAAACGACAGAAGGCCTGGAACTACACAAATAAACGGAAATGAGGGCAGTAGGGGAACAAGACAACTATTTATACTTGGGAATTCTGGAAGCGGATACAATCAAAGCAACAGAAATGAAAGATAGGATAGGAATACCTCAGGAGAATAAGAATACTCCTGGAAACGAAATTATGTAGCAGAAACCTAATAAAAAGTTTAAATACATGGGCAGTATCACTAGTAAGAAACTCTGGACCGTTTATAGGGTGGACAAAAGAAGAACTAAGACAGCTCGATCACAAGACCAGGAAACCCATGACCATGCACAATGCATAACATCTAAAGGATGACATTGACAGACTCTACGTGAAAAGGAAAGACGGCGGCAGAGAACTGGTCTCCATAGCAAACTGTGGAATGACACAAAAACGAACTAGAAAAATACATAATGCAAAATACTGAAAGGATAATTATGGCAGCGAGAGACACTGAAAAATAAAAAAAGACAGAAAACAGAGAGACAAAAGACAAAACAAGAAAAGAAAAGTTGGAAGAGAAACAACTACACGGAAGATTCATAAGAATGACAAAAGATGAGAATAACGAATACACTTGGACATGGATACGAAAAGGACATGTAAACCGAGAAACTGAACCCCTAATAACTGCAGCACAAGATAACTCGATAAGAACCAACCATATCAAAGCAAAGATCAATAAAACACAAGAAAACAGCAAATGCAGACTCTGTTACAAAGAGACCAAACGATAAACCATATAGTAAGTTAATGTAGCAAACTGGCCCAAAAGAAATACAAAACCAGGCACGACGAAGTGGGGGCAGTACAGACCATAGGGTTAGTATGAAAGAAAAGGAGAAACGGAGCAAATACGCAGAGCTAGCCAGAGAGTTAAAAGTTATTTGGATGATGAAGAAAATCAAAGTAATACCTATAATAGTAGGAGCACTAGGAACAATCCAAAAAAACTTTGAACAAAGGATGGGAGAAATTGGAACCAGGGGAATGGCTGCAAAGATACGACGATTAACGATAAGGAAAACGGCTGAAATATTAAGGAAACCCCTTGAATGCGGAGAATAATGCACATGAAACACATGCGTGAGCCAGACAACCTGCTGCAGAGACAAAACATGAAGAAGCTTTACATGGAATGAAGAGCAAATAAGCTGCATATCAACAAGTTCTGCATCCGCATCACGCATCCCCTCCCAATTGACCCATCACCGTCCTCCCCTCATAAAAACGTGTGAAACCAAAGGGCCGAGAAGGGTCAAGGGGGAGGGAAAGACCAAGGAGAGAGTGCTGACCAGACCTCCACTGGACAAGAGAATTGAGACCTTGGGGAGGCTTAGTGCCACTCAAATTCCAGTACAGCCCAATGGCCTCTGCCAGCGAGAAATCAATGGTGAGAGGCTGCTGCGAGAACGAAAATTCATTTGCAAATTGTATCAAAGGAGGTGGACAGTGCTGGACGTCTGGGGAGACTTGTTTTCACTCAGCTTCCAGGAAACACCACAGGTTTACAATCAGACCTATAATAACCTATGTGAAAGTTCTATGTGAGTCAATAATAATAATAATAATAATAATAATAATAATAATAATAATAATAATAATAATAATAATAATAATAATAATAATTGGAAAGGAATACCTAAGAAGAACAAAAAACTCAAAGAGATACCTCAGGAGAACAAGAAAACTCTTGAAAGCTAAATTATATAGCAGAAACCTGATAAAAGGTATAAATACATAGGCAGTACCATAAGTAAGCTACTCTGACCTTCTATAGGGTGGATTAAAGAAGAACTGAGACAGCTGGATCAGAAGACCAGAAAACTCATGACCATGCACAACGCACTACACCTGAAGGACGGTGTTGACCGACTCTATGTGAAAAGGAAAAACGGCAGGAGGAGACTGGTTTGTATAGAAGACTGTGTGAATGACACAAAAAAAAATAGAAAAATACATAATGCGAAACACTTAATGGATAATTGTGGCGGTGAGAGACACTGAAAAAAGTAGGACAAAGAATAAGAGAACAGATAAATGGGAAGAGAAACAACTACATGGAAGATTCATATGAATGACAGCAGATGAGAATAACGAAAACACTTAGACATGGATGCGAAAAGGACACCTAAACCGAGAAACTGAATTCCTAATAACAGCAGCACAAGATAACTTAGTAAGAACCAACCACAGCAAAGCAAAGATCGACAAAACACAAGAAAACCTCAAATGCAGACTCTGTGGACAAAGAGACAAAACGATAAACCATATAGTAAGTAAATGTAGCCAAAAACTAGCCAAAACGCAATACAGGAACAGACACGAGAAAGTGGGAAGGGCAGTACACTGGGAATTGTGCAAACGACTGGATCTCGAACGCACAGACAAATGATATAAACATAAGCCAGCAATAGTAACTGGAAACGAGAATCACAAAATCCTATGGGACATGGACATACAAACAGATAAACCCAGTCAAGCAAAAGGCCGGATCTTGTAATAATTAACAAGAAGGAAAAGTCCTTCTAAATCGTAGACATTGCTGTTCTATCTGACCACCAGGTGAATATGAAAGAAAAGGAGAAAGATAACAAATACACAGAACTAGCCAGAGAACTGGAAGGGATATGGATGATAAAAAATCAAGATAGTATGTATAATAGATGGAGCACTAGGAACAATTCCGAAAAACTTTGAAAAAAGAATGGGAGAAATTGGAATCAGAGGAATGACTGGAAAAATAGAACGAATAACAATAATGAAAACAGCTGAAATATTAAGGAAAACCCTTGAATGCGGAGACTAATACACATGAGCCACTTGCGTGAGCCAGACGAACTGCTGCAGAGACAAAACATGAAGAAACGTTACATGGAACCAAGAACATTGAAGATTCATATCATACAGTTCTCTCATTCCTTTCCTATTCACTCCAATTACCCAATCACCGCCCTCCAAAGAATGATACTAAATAGCCGAGAAGGGTCAAAGAGGATGGAAAACCTGAGGAGAGAGCGCTGACCAGACCTGCGCTGGGCAAATGGGAAGAGAACTGGGACTTTGGAGAGGCTTATTGCCACTCATATTTCAGTGGAGACCAATGGCCGCTGCTAGCGAGAAATCGATGGTAAGTGATTGCTACGATAACGCAAATTCATTTGCAAATATTATCAGAAGAGGTGGAGAGCACTGGAAAACTGGGGAGACTTGTTGTCACTCAGCTTCCAGAGAACACCACAGGCTGTTTTCAAGGAGAGATCCTTTATGACCCGTGTGAAAGCTCTTGTGAGCTAATAATAATAATAATAATAATAATAATAATAATAATAATAATAATAATAATAATAATTCTGATTTCGTTTATGAACGTCCCTCTGTAAAGGGATAGGATTCATTTCCAGAGGATTTCCCTTAATCCCGGCTTCAAACACGTAGCTTCAAAGATCAAGGGTTTTCCTAAGGATGTTGGTGGTACCTATAATTGCAGAGGTTTGAAGGCCACCTAAAACATCGCGAATTTGTGGTTTTTTCAATTGTCCTTCCAGACAACTTGATACGACTCCTAGTGTACCAACTACGACCGGTATTTTTATGTTTTAACTCCGTATATACTCCTTATCTCCAAGGCCAATGTTTTTTTAGTTTTTTGAGACCTTGTCAATGACGACCAAATTCAGACGATTATGTTCCAATTGCTTGGTCATTATGACACTTTTGTCCCACCATACCTCTACCTTGCCATCCTCACTTGTTCTCACTTCATCAGGCACCTCCTAAAACCATTTTCCAGCACACTTCACCCCAACCCTCTTACACACCTCCCAATATATCCGGAGTCCCATGCGATCGTGTCTTTTGCGGTACTCTATCTGGGCCAGTCCACTACACCCTGCTGCTTGATGCGCAATTGACTCTGAGGTCTTACCACAAATCCGGCATTCTGCAGCAACTTCCTCTCCTAGAACAACTTTTTTGAACAATCGTGTTCCTAATGCGTGCTCTTGTGCTGCACAAACAAAAGCTTTAGTACTCTTAGCCAGATACCCAGCTCTGAGCCATTGCCATGATCTTTCATCAGCTACTTCTGCTATATCCTGGAAGAACCTTCCATGCATTTTCTTCCTAGCCAGTTCCTCTGCCCTTTCTCTATCCATACGTTTCACATAATCAGCCTTGGTCTCACATACCTCCACTTCATTGGCCACAACCTTAAGCATCCACTCCTCACTTCTAACCACATGCTCCTTCAAGGACATCTCCTCGGCTCTAACACAATCTTTTACACTTTTCAATCCTCTCCCACCATCTTTCCTCTTTTGATACAGCTTGCTACGCTACTTTGAATGTGAAATATACCAAACATTGCTAAAACTTTTCTTGTTTTGATATCCATGGCATGCAAATCCTTGTCAGACCATTCTAAAATTCCCGCACTGTATCTCAAAATACTGACTGCCCATGCATTTACTGCTTTCATTAGGTTTCCTCCATACAGTTTCGACTTTGCAATTAGTTTCACTCTTCTAAGATACTCCTTCCTGACTTTTTCTTTCATTTCTCTGTTCATGATGCCTACACCCTCCAGCACTTCTAAATACTTATATCCTGTATCTTCTATTTCTTTCAAGATTTCTCCATTTGGCAGCACTATTCCATTCGAATGAACCTTTACTCCTCTTTTCATCACCAGCACCGCACATTTACTAATCCCAAACTCAATCCCAATGTCTTCTGAGTATGTCCCCACAAGTTCTACCAGTCTTTCCATTTCCTTTTCATTTCTACCGAATATTTTCAAATCATCCATAAACAGTAGATGGTTGAGGCGTCTGTCACCAGATCCAAAGTTATACCCCAGTTTTTCTCTCTTCAAGAGGATGCTCAGTGGCATCATTATCATTACAAAAAAGAAGTGGCGATAACGAATCTCCTTGAAATATCCCACGTTTAATGCCAACCTGCCCCATCTCCTCTCTGTTTGCTGTCAGCACCGTTTTCTATTGAGCCATACTTGTCTCCAAAAGCCCTACCACATTAGTGTTTCACGTATCCATGAATGAGGAACCATGTCATAAGCCTTTCTGTAATCGATCCATGCTATGCTCAGATTCTTCTTCTTTTTCGCATCCTGCATTATTGCTTTATCAATTAGTAGTTAGTTGCTCTTTATTACTTCTCGAGCCTTTCCGGCACCCCTTTTGTTCGTCAGGAAAAACACCATTACTCTCTAGATGTTCATAAATTTTCTCCGCAAATATTTCACTCAACGGTTTCCACATCAATGGCAGACATGTAATTAGTCTATAATTATTGGCATCTGTTCCTTTTGCAGGATTTTTCCTAATCAGTGTTGTCCTTCCCTTAACAAGTCAATCAGGGATATCTCCCGACTCTACAACCCTTTGCAGAGCAGCAGCTATAGGTGGATAAAGGCATGGAAACTGTTTAGACCCATCGCTCTATCTGGACCAGATGCCTTCCAGTTTGTCATCCTTCGTATGCCAGCCTTAACGTCATCGATGGTTTCATCTGTTGCATTTCTGATAGCCTTTCTCTGACCTCTCCCAACCAGCTAGCCTTCTCATTATATCGCCCATCGACAGATCAAATCCCACTCCAGAACTTCCTTGCATCTTTTGCATTTGGAGTGTTGTTATTTCCCGCCTGTTTACTACCATTTAATTCTTTATACAGTTGAGACTGATTGTTCCGGAAAAGGTTGTTTTGCTGAAATGCAACACTTTTTCCAACAAAGTTCCTAATTTTCCACCAGTGTGGACCTTCTCTTTCAACATTGTTAGAACGTTTATCGTTCCTTTTTCCAACAATCTATACATCCTTTCAAGCTCGTCCTTGGCTTTCTGTCCTGGTTTAACTCCTTTTCTTATTTCTTCGATTCTACCAATGTCTTTCCGCCACCGTTTAATACTTTCTTCTAGCTGCCTAGTGTGTCCTTCTATCCTTCATTTCTCCCTTTTTCTTCTGTAATAAGCCAAGACGATTCGCAATAACGTATGACGCTGCATACAGAAGCCTGTTAAGTTCTGTAATCTATATGTTTTTCTTATGATGTTGTGAATTACTCCTTGAATTATTTTTACCTCGTTTTTAACCTTCCGCCTATTACTACTCTTCATACTTGGAATCTCTATGATATCGTCTCAAAGAAAAATCTCTCTTAACGTCTGAAGTACCTCTTTTTCTACAGAAGTCAAAGTTCGAAATTCATCACCACTTCTCCATATATCTGCTCATTTCACTGGCTCCATTGTCTCAATGATCTCATCTGCCTTAGATCCTTCAAACTCTTTCTCATTACTTCCCCTAACCATAGGATTCCATACCTCCTCAGTTGCCCGCCTCCCATCATCGCTTACATTTCCCTTCTGCACTTCCACTCGCTCAGTTCTTTCATCAGAGCTAGTTTCATCAATTTTACTTTCGTTATTCATTTCATTCCTAACCATCCATTCAATCTCTTCTCTTGCAATCACTGAAAGTAGGTTGTTATTTTTAATTTGTTTTAACTGGGATACCAAACTCGCGACACTTCTAGCTCCTCCTCCTCTCGATCCCATTCTTCCTTCACTTTTCGGATATATCCACCAGATTTGGACTTCCACTTCTTACAAAGCATTCCCACAGGACTCTTCTTTCCTCATCCGTCCACGTTTTTTTTTTTACATTTCCTATTCCAACTCCCTTCGTGTCTTGGGACCTTCTCTGGCAATTCTCACTCCCCCATATCCAGCCACATCCTCAGAATTTCGAACAGGTGTATGATGACGAAAGGTCCCACCCTGTTGACCAGTGGGACACATACCTAACGTGAGACCATCACAAGATGTTCTAGCCTCATTCACGTCGTTATTTTCAATATTTTGATTTGACATTCTCCCATAAATGGGGTTAGTGAATTTAAAGTTACACCACCACTGATAGTTTTATCGAGACATTATCTCTAGGAGGGTTTCCCACCAAGGTCAAAGATCCCCTCCCGACCTTTTTCCTCCATCACCACCACTATTCCCATTACCACCACCACCAACAATAGAAATAAAATCTACAATGATAATAGCAACACTAATATCGGTAGCAATAATATTAACAGCAAAAACAACAATAGCAATGACAGCAAAAAACAGCACCTACCATTACAGCTACAGTAATAATAAAAACATACCGTCACTACTACCACCACCACTACTACTACTAGTAATAATATTAGTGATAATAGTAATAATCAATAAGTAATTTTTTTTAAATAATGATAATAATAATAATAATAATAATAATAATAATAATAATAATAATAATAATTTCAGTTAGAAAAGCTTAATTTGTTCGTTTTTTTAACTTCTCTGCCGATGTTGCTTTTGGCCAGAAAAATGTACACAAAAACAGAAACATAAAACATCCAAACATGTGAAAGACAATTCCTTGTTTAACCGCGAATTCAAGTTTTAAATTCTAATTTCAGTTAGAAACGCTTCCCACCCCGCTTCTGCTATTTTTTAAAACTCCGCCGCTGATGTTGCTGACGACCGGAAAAATGTACACAAAAACAAAAACATAAAACATCCGCACATGTGTAAGACAATTCTTTGTTTAACCATGAATTTAAAGTTCAAATTAAAATTTCCGTTAGAAACTCTTACTTGTTTCGTTTGCTACTTTTTAAACTCCGCCGCTGATGATGATGATGATGATGATGATGATGATGATGATGATGATGATGATGATAAGAAGAAGAAGAAGAAGAAGAAGAAGAAGAAGAAGAAGAAGAAGAAGAAGAAGAAGTACAACAACAATGAAAGCCAATTCTACCAAAATGTGAACGGAGGGAAAACAAAAACAGAACAACCAAACCCGACAGAAACAAAACTCTACTGGAGTAAGATATGGGAAGGACGACAAGATCACAATAGAAATGTTGAGTGGCTGAAAAACATGAAAGAGTTAAACAAATCGAATAAACCTGCAAAGAAACCCTAAAGAAAACCATAGGAAAAATGGCAAACTGGAGTAGCTCAAAACCAGAGAATATGTATACAGGAAACAAACGTGCCAGATTGGATGACAAAAGTTAGAATCACACTAATATAGAAGGACACCGAGAAAGAAACAACCCCCAACAACTATAGGACTATGACGTGCTTACCGACCAATTACAGCAATTATAGGCCAATCACGTGCCTACCCACCATGTGGAAAATACTAACAGCACAACCGAGGGAACAAATCTACTAATAATAATCGTGGACTTTTTCCCGATGAACAGAAAAGATGCTAAAAAGGAAAAAGAGGAATACATGATCTGCTATATATAGACCAAAAGATCCTGAAGGGGGTAAAAAGGAGAAAGAATTTACCCACGGCAAAGATCGACTAAAAAAAAGCGTACGGCGAGATCTCTCAAGCATGACTAATATAATGCTTAAAAATGTATGAAATACCCAGCAGGATCATCAACGTGATTGAAAATACAATGAGAATATGGAGATTGGAACTGACAACATAACAGAGATTAATATATATAGAGCCATCTTCCAAGGAGATGCATTATCACCATAACTATTCATCATAGCCATGATACTCCTGAACAATATACAAGTTGGATATCAGTTCTTTAATACAGAGGAAAAAATGAACCACCTGGTGTACATGGATGATCTGAAACTTTTGGGAAGGACCGAAAAGGAACTAGAGACACTAATAAACACTACCAGGATATCCAGCCAGGATATCCAAATCGAGTTTGGTATGGCAAAATGCGCAGTACTAGAAAAGGAAAACGGGAGACGACAGGAGGCATGGAACTAACCAACCAAACGGAGATGAGGGCGCTAGGGGAACAAGACGCCTATAAATACATGTGGGTTCTGGAAGCAGATCCCATCAAAGCAACAGAAATGAAAGAGATACCTCAGGAGAACAAGAAAACTCCTGAAAACGAAATTATATAGCAGAAACCTAATAAAAGGTATAAATACATTGCCAGTATCACTAGTAAGAAACTCTGGACCATTCATAGAGTGGACTAAAGCAGAACTGAGACAGCTCGATCAGAAGACCAGGAAACTCATGAAAATGCACAATACTCTATACCTAAAGAACGATGTTAACTGATTCTATGTGAAAAGGAAAGACGGCGGAAGAGGACTGCTTTCTATAGAAGACTGTGTGAAAGAAACAAAAAAAAACTAGAAAAATACATAATGCAGAACACTGAAAGGATAATTATGGCAGCGAGAGACACTGAAAAAATCAACGAAACAGAGACAAAGGATAAGACAAGAAAAAAATGGGAAGAGAAAGAACTACACGGAAGATTCATATGAATGACAATAGATGAGAATGACGAAAACACTTGGACTTGGACATGGATGCGAAAAGGAAGGTAAACGGAGAAACTGAATCACTAATAACTGCAGCACAAGATAACTCAACAGGAATCAACTACATCTAAGCAAAGATAGACAAAACACAAGAAAACAGCAAATACAGACGCTGTGGACAACGGGAGGAAGCGATAAACCATATACTGAGCGAATTCAACAAACTGGCCCAACAGCTATACAAGAACAGGCACAACAAACTGAGGAGGGCAGTACACTGGGAATTACGCAAACAACTGCACCTCGAACGCACTATCAAATGGCACAAACATAAGCCAGAAACAGATAAACCCATCCAAGCAAAGAAGACGGATGTCGTAATAATTAAGAAAGAAAAAGTTCTGTCAAATCGTAGACTTTGTTGTTCCAGCTGACCACAGTATGAATATTAGGGAAAAAACGGAACAAATACACAGAGCTAGCCAGAGAGCTGAAAGGGATTTGGATGATGAAGAAAATCAGTACAATACCTAGAGTAGTAGGAGCACTAGGAACAATCCCAAAAAACTTTGAAAAAAGAATGGGGGAAATTGGAATCAGAAGAATGGCTTGAAAGATAAAATGAATAAGAATTACGAAAACAGCTGAAATATTAAGGAAAACTCTTGAATGCAAAGACTAATGCATATAAGCCAAATGAGTGGGCAAGACAAATTCCTGCAGAGGCAAAATATGAAGAAGCGCCACATGGAACTAAGAACATTAAAGCTGAAAGTCTATAACTTCCCTAACTCCTTCCCTATCCTCTCCCGTAGCCCCATTACCCCCCCCCTCAAAACGAGTGATCCCAAATATCCGAGAAGGGTGTAGGAGGATGGAAAGACCGGAGAGAGAGCACTGACCCGACCTCCGCTGGACAAGTGCGAAGAGAACTGGGATTTTGGGGAAGCTTATTGTCACTCAAATTCCACTGGAGACCAATAGCCGCTGCTAGCGAGAAATCAATAGTAAGCGCCTGTTGCAATAATGCAAATTAATTTGCAAATGTTATCCATAAAGGTGGAGAGTACTGGAAATCTAGGGAGACTTGTTGTCACTCAGCTTCCAAGGAATACCACAGGTTATTTTCAAGGAGAAATCTTTCATGATCTGTGCGGAAGCTCTCTGTGAGACAATAGGAAGAAGAAGAAGAAGAAGAAGAAGAAGAAGAAGAAGAAGAAGAAGAAGAAGAATTGATTTTCTTTGATTTAGGCAAACTCGATACTCCAAATTCAGAAGTGCTGCCCGGTTAAGCATCTAACCACGAGGACTCTGGATTCTACACGGCAAGGTGCAGTCCGCCATCCCAGATTTTTTTTTTCGCCCCAAACAATGCACATTGCCACTTTGGTGTAGGGGGCTACTATCAGGGGCAGCAACTACTGAGGCACTATGTTGGGATTTGGGCAGCAAGATGTCGGTTCACGTTACACTTGAACTTCTGCATGTCAGTACAGTTAGGGAAGCAGGGATCTGGAATGGAATTCCAGAGTCTAGCGGTTCTGGGGAAGTAACTACTGGAGTAGAAAGATCTTTTACATCTAGGGATCTCTACTGTGTGGGGGTGGGATTTATCTGCCTGTCGGGTTTGTCGAGGGTGTCTACGTCGTGGAGGCACAAGTGTCTGCAGTTCGTCAGAGCATTCACCATTAAAATACTTGTAGAACAGGCAGAGGGATGCAACGTTTCGTCGATGGGATAGAGGCTGAAGCTTAGATGCCAGTTCAGGGCCTATCAGATTGACGACTCTTTTTTAACCTTGTCTAGGAGCGATGCACCAGCCCAAATGTGACAACAATACTCCATACATGGGCGAATGGTGGCTTTATAGAGGTACAGGATACTTTCAGGTGTCAGTAGTTTTCTAGCACGGTAGAGAGAGCCTACCTTTTTCGCTGCGGCCCTGGCAATGTTTTCAATATAATTGTTCCAACTCATGTTTCCTGTGAACGTTAGGCCAATCAGTTTGAAAGATGTACTCTCAGACAGGGAGTCACTGGCCATTGCTATTGGTGGCAGAGAAGGTTTCTTATAATTATTGAAAGAAAACCAGTTTAATGTTGGCAGCATTGAATGTGACCATCCATTTATGTCCCCATTCCACTACAGATTGGAGGTCATCCTCTAGTGTGTTTGCCATTTCTTTAGATATGTGTTCATTTGTTTTCCTGTCATGCCTGTTATAGAGCGTGGTGTCAGCAGCATATATACCCATCTCAGAGGCAGTTTTGTCAGGGAGGTCATTAATAAATATAAGGAATAATAGAGGTTCAAGAATAGACCCCTGAGGCACTCCCGCATTTATATGACACTGTTTAGATGTACGACCGTCAAGGACAACCTGGATTTTTCTCTTATCTAAGAAGGATGTAATTATGTTAAGTATTCTACCAGTGATACCGTATGACTTAATTTTCCTGAGGAGACCCTCATGCCATACCCTGTCAAAAACCTTAGATATATCTAGAGCTACCGCTCTGCCCTCCCCCGCTTTGTCCAGTGAATGGTATATACGTTCAGAGATTACAGTGAAGATGTCAACTGTGGAACGGGCTTGTTTAAATCCATAGTGTTTGTCAGTCAGAAGTTTAGCATCTGTAAGGTGCCGGACTAGAGCATGGTTAATTATGGTCTCTAATATTTTGGCGAAAAGTGGGAGGAGGCTAATGGGGTGATAATTTGATAGGTCAGTTCTTTCGCCAGAATTCTTGAATACTGGTACCACAGAAGCAGTTTTCCAACAGCCCGGAAAGCATGATTCATTAAGGCATTTGTTGTAGAGTTTGGAGAGAACTGGAGCTACTTCGGCTGAGCACTTTTTTAATACCACAGCTGGGATTAGATCAGGTCCACATGCTTTTGAAGTGTCAAGGGTTTTTATGATAGCGTGTACCTGAGCAGGGGTGATTTTTAGATCGTCTAGCGTGGCGTCTGTCCGCAAAGGAAAGTCAGGCAGGGGGTGGTTGGATGGGTCCAGTGTGGAGTTCGAGGCAAACCGGCTGGCAAGCATATTAGCCTTGTCGGTTGCTGAGCAAACAACCTCGTGATTGTTGGTTAATGGGGGAATTGTTGATTGCCCATTATTTACTACACTGTTGTAGATTTTCCAGAAGTCACGATTTCCTAACTTTGTGCTTCAGTGCGTTTTTTAGTGGTTTCAGTAAATTCTCTCTTAGCTGTCGCTATTTCTTTCTTAACGTTACTTCTAGCTTCTATATACATCTGTTTGTTGGAACTGAACTTATGTCGGTTAAATCTGCGGTATGCATGCTGCCTTTGAGCAATGGCAGTTGCGCAAGTCGAAGTAAACCATTGGGTTGAGTGGGGCATGCTATAAAATTTAATCCTTTTTTATTTGAATTCCTCATAAGATTGAGTAGCATTTGTAAAGATTCTTTTTCTGGTATTTTTATTGAGACACGATCTCTGAGTGAGTGCAAAGGCTAGAGCACTTGACCTAACCTTAGAACTTGGTTAACTCAGTCGGATATCAACCCAGTATTTCCCTATTACAGGAGTTGCGTTACATGGTTTCCCCTAACCATAAGCTCTTTCTACCTTGCTTCGTTGTTATTATTATTGGCTCACAAGAATCTTTAACACGGGTCATAACGAATCTCTCCTTGTTAACCTGTGGTGTTCCTTGGAAGCTGGGCGACAACAAGACTTCCCAGTTTTCCAGTACTCTCCACCTCTTCATATCATTTGCAAATGAATTTGCATTACCGCAACAGCCGCTTCCCATTGATTCCTCGCTGGTAGCGACCATTGAACATTTGAGTGGCAATAAGCCTTCCCAAGGTCACAGTTCTCTTTAGACTTGTCCAGCGGAGGTCTGGTCAGCGCTCTCTCCTAGGTCTTGGAGACGGGATATAGAACTTATGGATATGTATCTTCACTGTTCTTGGTTCCATGTAACGCTCCTCCATGTCTTGTCTCTGCATGTGGCTCATTTGTATTAGTCTCCGCATTCAAGGGTTTTCCTTAATATTTCATACTAGCATGGTTGCCCGGCGTTGCTCGGGTATTTGGAGGTATATGTTGAGAAAAAAAAGTGGTAGTAGGAAGGCAGGCTCGAAACCGTACCGCAAGTGAGGAAAAGAACGGGAAAAAACCTGACGTCTTTGCCGTTACGACCACCGCCAAACCTGAAGTGACGTAAGTGTAAATTAAGGCTAGACAATCGAAAAGAGGGGATGACTTTCGAAAATATTGGCGAAAAAAGCGACCCCTCCCTGTTGAAAGGTGCCCAGTTGAGGGTGAAGAAATTAATGTTTTTAGCCAATTTTTCGGTATTTGTTGTTTGAAAGAGCGAACTTCACAACGATTCTGATCTTGTGAAAATTCGCCGCCTCTGTCGAAAGTTTTAGGCAGACATGCAAACGTATATACATACATTTATATATTTGTAGCTCAAATTTTCGAACCGAACCGATTAAAAAGCTTGGCCTATCTCTGAATATCCTTCTTGTAAAATTTCAAATGTTTAGACCAGAAATTTTCTGAGTAATTTGGTAGAGACCGTAGAGGTCAATTTTTTTTTAAACTGACTCCAATTATGACCCCTTAACATTTGTTCTTTTACCCTCAAATCAAGTTATTAAGTTAAATCCATGTCCAAGGAACGTATATCTAAAACTTCAAGTGTTTAGACCTAAAATTTTCGGAGGAGTTTGGTAGAGTTCTCAAAGATCAAATCGTTTAACTTTGACCCCTTAACAGCCAAATTTTTTGCTGAAAACGAATTACAAAGATTTTCCAAAATCTCAGTACCCTGTATATCAAATTTCGCGTTTGTAGACTGAAAATTGACAGAGTTATTGCGGTGGAAAATGTACACAGACACACAGACACGTTCACTTTTATATATATACTATATACTATATATGCACCATACGGGTGCCCGGCGTTGCCCGAGTGTCTGGAGGTGTATGCTAAGCAAAAAAAAAAAAAAAACGGTCAATTTTGTCCCCGTATTATGACCTCTTAAAATGTATTATTTGGGGCTCATATCACGTTATTAAGTTAGGTCCATGTCCAAGGAACCTATATCTAATATTTCAAGTGTTTAGACTCCAAATTGCCGAAGAAGTTTGGTAGAGTTCTCAAAGGTCAAATCGTTAAAGTTTGACCCCTTAACCGCCAAATTTCTGGCCGAAAACCGATCACAAAGATTTTCCCAAATGTTAGTACCCTGTATGTCAAATTTTGAGTCTGTAGACTAAAAATTGACAGAGTTATTGCGAAGGAAAATGTACACAAACACACAGACAGACACACACACACAGACACGTTCACTTTTGTGTATATATATATATATATATATATATATATATATATATATATATATATATATACATAGAGATAGATAGATAGATAGATAGATAGATAGATAGATAGATAGGGATTTGCTCAAAAAATTCCAGTTTAAATGATTTTATATTCAACAGTTCGAATGCTTTCAAATATCAGAGAATCACGGGGTAAATCATTTTTTATATAACAGTTAGCGAAATATTAAAGTCTCTGTGATGTTCAAAAAACGAAATGCATTACGGCGGATTTAATTTTGTAATTAAATGCAATTTTAAAATAGGATTTTTATGTTCGTTTTTAATTTCAATTTAGACCACTAACTTTGGTATTATTGCTGTTTTTTCTTCCCTGGTTGTACTAACCCGCAGAAGTTTAAATGTAATGTGAACAGACATTTCACTGCTCGACTTTCCATAGTCCTTTATTATCAGGATCGCAAATAATGGTCCCTTGCATCCAAACAGCAATATTCCTTGATTGCTGTGAAAAAGAGTAAAAAAAAAAAAATTAATAATCGAGTAAATTAAAAAAAAATGTATAAGTTACGTAGAGACAAAAAAATATGCGCATACACATACACACGAGAAGTTGTCACAATTTTTCAATTAATGTATAGAAAGAGCTAGGCGGACTGCTAATTAGATATATAAAGATAAGAATTTCTATGCATAGCCATAGTTGATTGGGGAAAGAGTGCAAATTTTTGCGTGGCTCAAAAGGTCATAACAATTAGATTAGATGTCATCGGGTTTGTTTTTTGTTTGTTTTTTTTTTTTGTTTTTTTTTTTTGTTTTTTTTATACTAATCGGCCCTTTCCTCTTGCATAGCCACCTCCCTTAAGAGAGGAGTCAGAGCGAAACTTGAACTTTGATACCGGGAACACCAGAGGACGCCCGTGTAGTGCTGAATAACATGACGAGTCTGTGTTTTTTATTGGTATTTATTCGCTCCCCACGAAAGCAAACTGTGTGACACAAGGTCATTTTTAATATGGGGGAAACGAGCTCCCCCAAAAGAAACACTCTGGTAGGCAAAAATAAAAATTACCTTATTATAGAAGGTTTTCACCAACATTGACTAAGGACAAATTAATTTAAGTTTAGTGCCCTTCCCCTCATCCCGTCTCGTATTTATACGCGTGAAAGACCTCGTCTTAAGGTCGGTTTTCTATATGTGGTTACCCTCATAGGGAGTCGAACGAAGTGCTAAAAGGTAGAGAAAGATAGAGAGAGATAGAGAGGAGGAGAGGTAGAGAGAGATAAAAAGAGCAAGAAAGAGGGAGAGAGAAAGAAGGAATAAAAAAAACAATAAATATTGAAGGTGATAAAACAAAACGGTTAATGATTTATGTAAGAGCGTGTTTTGTTTTGTTTTTGTTTTGTTTTTTGTTTTTTTTCCTTGTGTCTGAGCAACGAAAGGCGTGGATAGAAAGAAAGAATGAGAGAGTTAAAGAGAGGAGAGGGAGAGAGACAGAGGGGGTAATAAAGGAATAGAAAGAGTTTACAGGGGAGTGGGAAAAGACGAACAAATAGCGACAATGTTGTTAGATAGATAAATAGATATTGAGAGAGGGGGAGTGAGACGGACGAATGATAACCGGAGTAGGAGGATTATTTTTAAAGGTGAACGAAGTAATAATCGAACGCTTGTCAAAAAGAAAGACCCCCCCATTACTACTACTACTACTACTACTACTACTACTTCTAATAATAATAATAATAATAATAATAATAGTAATTGCTTCTTCTTTTTGCGAACAACCGGATTCCTCTACCATCGGGCCATTTCTTCTTTGTTTATGAAATTACTTGCTCTGATTCAACACTTCCATCACACAAAAAAAGAACGTGTTCTACTGGAGTTTAGACGGTAAGTAAAAATATAGACTATTTATAATTATTTTTATATTATTTATGTTCTTCTACCCCGGGAGACGTCTCCGCTTGCTTCATATTTCGCTTATTGTTTACATTTTAAGTTAACGTGGTTATTTAATTGGCTCGCACTAGAACAAAGTCAGACACAAGGTCAATTTATAGCGGAGCATTTTGACCCGCCCACTCCTCCGTCCTCCGCTGCCTAACTTGAATGTATGCAAAAGCTGTCATAAGCAGACACGTCGGTATTCTCTGACAGGTGACAGGCAAAAAAAAACAAAACAAAAAAACTCTCCACTCCTCCTGAAAGAGGAGGTAATGCCTGGATAAAGGTGAGTGCCGCCTGAGACCGAACTCCACTCTCATATAAACATAAGAGCTTAACTGTGATGAAAACGAAAGAGCATCTTTTATTCAAATTTTCGATTCTTCTAATTTATGTAATTTATTTTAAGACGAATATAGAATGACTGCATTATTATTTTAGAAAAAAAAATCTCTAAATATCGTGTTTGTGCGTGTATCACGGTCGCGTCTATACGTAACTTTGATAAATACATATTGAAGTATTATTTTTATTTAGTAAGTATTCATCGAATATGTATTGAAATCAAAATTCAAGCGATTTTTTAATCTTATTTTGGAAAAATATTTCTATAGTGTTTGAACCGAACCGTTATATACGCACACACACATATATGTGTGTGTGTGTGTGTGTGTTTGTGTGTGTGTGTGTGTGTGTGTGTGTGTGTGTGGAATACAGAAGTGCCAATTTTAATGAGGATTAAATTTTTACAGTATCTTTTGTTTATCAAATTGTTAAGTGAAAGCATATAATATTTAACAAGTCCCCCCTCTCCATGTTAAGAATGGCTTTCTAGGTAAGGTTAATATTTCAGCACGGTCCTTAAACTAACCTAAACCAACCCAGTAATCCTAACCAAATTTTAGGTTTAGTTCGGCAAAAGTCGGTTTGGTTCTGTTCAAATTCTGTAGAAGCATAAAAATTATTGTAACCACGATTAGATTCTTTATAACGCTTAATTAAACGCTCGTGTTTTATTCGTTTCGATTGTATTGCTGAACGTGACTTACAAGAAACGGTAAATTATGTCTGTATCAAACAAAATCTCGTGTGTCTTTTTGTTTCTCGCCTCTCGTAACTTTGATAATAGCACATTGAATTATTTACTATTAATCGAATATTTATTGAAATGAAAAAATTAAAATGATTTTTTGATGTATTCAGTTTACGGGCTTTGATATTTTTTTTAGATAGTATTTTCAAGTTAAAGTCAATTTTTACGGTATTTTCCGTTGATTAAATTGTTATATGAAAGTGCAGAATAGTTAAAAACCTCCTCCTCATATTAGCATTTCGTTTCTAATAACTATAATATTTCAGCACGGTCCGTATTCTGCATAAGTACCGAAATTTTAAAATTGTAAACATGAATTTATTTTGAATTCCCATCGTTCGGAATCATATCTCCGCCCGAAAAACACCGGGTAAATACGATTTGTTTTTTGTATTCCCGTTTGTTTGTTTTTTTATTGTTTGTTTTTTATTGTTTGTTTTTTATTGTTTGTTTTTATATAGGAAGTCAAAATAAAAAGAAAAAGTTACGCGTCTTCCTGTTGTGTTCTGTAACTTCATTCATAGACTTCAATTCACTTATAATAGATCTCAAGCACTTGTCGAGCGCTTGTTGAGTGTCCGTTTCAACTGTTTATTATTTGCCAATCACATGCTCTTTGAAGAAGAAAGTATTTTCGCCTACTTACACCCATGAAAGCTTAATTGTTTATTTTACTTCAAAGTTTGTGTCCTTAAAATTCAAAACAAAAAAGGGAAGTGTGTAAAATGTTGCTGTAAGCCAAAAAGTGTAAATCTATAAATATGTATACTATTATTTCTAGTTAAGAATAGTCAAAGATAAAAACTAATGAATTTAACGAGGTTTATATATGGAGTGCACAATAATAAACCTCGTTAACTTCATTTGACTATTTTTAACCTGAAATAATGTTCTTAATATGTGTGGTTACCAAAAGATCACTTTTAGCTAGTTATATATATATATATATATATATATATATATATATATATATATATATATATATATATATATATATATATATAGTAGTATGGGTACCCAGCGTTGCATTGCATGGGTTGGCATGAAGTTCCGTTTGGAACACACCTGCTACACTAATCATTTTCATCATGGGCAACATGGATACCCTCACAACAATTCCAAAAATAAAAGAACGAATAAAAACATGTAATCGCCCCCAAAAAGAAGAAGTACCTGATACCATCTCCACCAGATATTTCGGCAGAATGGATACAAATAGAAGAAATTATTCTCCGGATATTGAGCACTGTAAAGATCCCCGCTAAAAAAATAAATAATTAAAAATAAATCATTACAACTCTTTTTCAATAAAAACAGCAGCGAATGCCCGTGCAATCGCAAAAAATTTTTTAGCCAAGTGGGTAGAACCCCTAAAAAATGAAGATCTACCAAAAATTAATTCCAAAAACAATTAAATTAAATTTTTCGTCATTTTATGTTTCTTATGTAAACTTAAAATATCCACCGATTTTCGGAAAGTATGGATAACGCGAAGTGTAATAATTTCGTTTCATTTCATTTTAATAAAATATGAAATGCTCATTTATTTTCAATGGACACAAAGAAGAATTTATTTTTCTCTAAAAAGCTTCATGTTTCATATGGTATAATATTTTTATTCAGTAATATCTATAATTATAGATGACGTCTGTTTAGCAAGGTTTTTCCCTAGACTTTGAGATAAAAATTTTGTAAAATTTTCAAAAATTCAGTTTTAGCAATCACATTACTCGATTTATTCTTAAATTTTATTATTCATCAAAAAATAAGCTGAACATATTCTCTATTAATGAATAAGTAGAATTCATATCTGAAAAAAAAGGATTATTTACTAATGAAAGTTGTAAACATATATTGTATTTTTCGCCGTTCTGTCCACCCATACTTTATCAAATAAATATTTAGTAGAAATCATCCATTTTTTTCTATTATTTTTCACTATCATTTAAAAATAATAGATTCATTGTATTCTCTATCTTTGATAAATACTGAAAATCTCATTAAAATTGATTGATTTCCTTAATTTTGGTAATTTTGGAAGTGAAAGGAACAGTCAAAATGCTTACTGCTCGGCCATTCATTTACACGTACCTATATATTGGCGATGTGTATGAGATCGTCATAATAAAGTTTAGACATTTGTTTATTAGTTTGCAAAATGACATCTCATTAATTTACTGTTTAAAGATTGTTTTCTCATTCGACTATTGCTATCATTTACACACGTGTTTACTATTTAGGTACGACAAATTAAGGTACGACAAATGCCGCCTACTGTTTGTTGTTTTTGGTTTCTTTTTTTTATTTTGCTAAAAAACTTTGGAAAAATAAACAAGCTTTTTCAGACTTAGGAGGAATATTGTTAAAAATACGGGTCAAGCATAAAAAGAAAAAAAAATGTTCCTTAAGGTAAAAGCAAAAAATTGTTTACATTTTTAAAATCGTAAATGATTTGTTGTTGTTGTTTTTATAGTTTGTGTTTTTGTTGTTGTTAGATTTTCTATGTAGCCGTAAATTATGTTCCGCAAATATGTCGTGCATTGATTTGTCGTAGATAATTAGTAAAACCTTTATTACACATTGTTTCTCTATTGTTGATCGAACTAAACATTTTGCGCGGAAATGTTTTTTTAACTCTTTTCAGGTCGATTGACTTATGAGGGCGTCAATACGGGTCTACATTGAATCAACTCACTCCTTCATGAGACATACACACATATACAAACATACACACATACACATACAGGTACACGCACACATGAACACACATCGCGATCAATCAAACAAGTCAGTGACCATTCATTCCCGACGTTCATTTTATTACGAGATTAAATTGCAAAATGATACATTTAATTATTTGAAATACATTAAATTGCAAAATGATACATTTAATTATTTGAAATACATTACATTGCAACATGATACATTTAATTATTTGAAATACATTAAATTGCAACATGATGCATTTAATTATTTGAAATACATTAAATTGCAACATGATGCATTTAATTATTTGAAATACATTAAATTGCAACATGATACATTTAATTATTTGAAATACATTACATTGCAACATGATACATTTAATTATTTGAAATACATTAAATTGCAACATGATACATTTACTTATTTGAAATACATTAAATTGCAACATGATGCATTTAATTATTTGAAATACATTAAATTGCAACATGATACATTTAATTATTTGAAATACATTATATTGCAACATGATACATTTAATTATTTGAAATACATTAAATTGCAACATGATGCATTTAATTATTTGAAATACATTAAATTGCAAAATGATACATTTAATTATTTGAAATACATTAAATTGCAACATGATACATTTAATTATTTGAAATACATTACATTGCAACATGATACATTTGATTATTTGAAATACATTAAATTGCAACATGATACATTTAATTATTTGAAATACATTAAATTGCAACATGATACATTTAATTATTTGAAATACATTAAATTGCAACATGATACATTTAGGTTAAATCCTGAATAAACCCGTTTTTTTTTTGTTTCTTTCTTTTTCACTCCAAACTGAGAGTATATCCACTTGGACGTAAGGGGCTGCTATTTAGGTTCGTGTTTTCAGAGGACTGTTGGCAGTTGAGCAGTGAGATGTCTATTTATATTTTATTTAAACCTGCATTTAGTACACCCAAGGGAAACAGGAAAAAGGAACAGACTTCCAAAATCTAGGAGTCCGAGAGAAGAAACCATTAGATTAGGAGTCTTTCCGGAATATAGGGATCTGAGCGTTGTATGATTGGGATTGTGCTCCGCGGATTAGTCGACGGTATGTACGTCGAGGCGGCAAAAGTGCTTCAGTTCGTGAGAGCACATCCAATTAAAACACGTGTCAAAGAGGCATATGGATGAAACATTTCGGCGATGGGACAGAGGTTGGGGGTTGGCTGATAATGCGGGGCTTATTAGGTGGAGACTCGTTTTGAGACTCTGTCTAAAATGGGAGAGGCTATTAGATGTACCAGTCCAGATGTAGCAACAGTACTCTATACGTAGGCGAATAGTGACTTTGTAGCGATATAAGATACTCTTAGGTGTAAGTAAATTTCTCGCACGGTACAGGGCGTCCTACCTTCTTTGCCGCAGCCTTGGCAATGTCCTCAATATATTTGTTCCAATTCATGTTTCCTGTGAATATTTAACCAAGAAATTTGAACGATGAGTAATCGGGTATTAGTCATGGAAATCGATGGTTGAGAAAGTTTTTTGTACTTGTTAATAGAAAGAAGTCTAATCTTGGTAGCATTTATTGTTTCCTTTGGTATGGGTACATTCATTTTCCCTTATGTCTTATGTTATAAAGCGTGATGTCATCAGCAAATATACCTATTTTTGTAAGATTGCATTTAAAAAGACATATACACAATGTTGAATTATTTAAACTAAGATGTTTGTTAAAATATAGATTTTCAGGTAATCGAAAAAGATATTAAAATACGAAAACATTGAAGGAGAATATATAAATAACCAACTATATAGATATACATTTAAGGTGAATTAAAATTATTTTCATATTATGGATATTATTTTAGAAGAAAATGCTCGCATATAAATCAATTGGTCAGGATAACATATCACAATATGAGGAGATAAGGGAACTTAGGATTATCTGAGAATAAGGAAGTGCCATAATATATATATATATATATATATATATATATATATATATATATATATATATATATAAATAAGGTACATTAATATCGGTACATGTTATGATAAAATATAATAATAATTCAAACTATTTCAGCTCCTAAAAGTTTTTAAATACACCTAAAAATTGAATGTAAGACAGATTACGATTGACAAAAAGTAGAAATATCGTAATGCTGAAATTGTTAAAATATTCGGACACAATTAAAGCAAATGGTAAGTGACTAAAGTGAAGAGAATGAAATAATAATCAGTAAATATTGAGATGTTTTTTTTTTTCAGAAAAGACAATGGGTAACATATACCAATATACAAACATAATAAAAATAATAAATGCCAAGCAATATATGACTAATCAATAATTTGCATGTAGATAAGAAACAGATATAAAATATATACATATAGATGTGCATACACATATATACCCGCAACACACACACATACATATGTGTATGTGTATGTGTGTATATATATATATGCATACATACATAAATATATACACCACACATATACAGATATATCAATACTAGACAAATAATAATGATGTTGGGAAACTTGAGAAATTTAAAGATAGGCGAAAGTATTATTTACAAATATTAATGGTATAGTAAATACATCTATAATCAATTATAATTTTTAAGTTTTAATAATAAGATTACTAGCATGGTATAAACGTAGGTATTTTGTTAATGATAAATTATAGGATAATATTTAAGTTGCGGAGAACATGTGTTTTATAATACTTACAGTTAATAAAAGTTTGATTTCCTTAAATCTCGTAATGAATAATTTCTTATTCAGACATAAATAGCAGGATAAATTTAAAGATAGGCAAGCGTTGCCTTTTTTAAATTTTCTATTTCACAACTGGTGTAAAGTTTTGCTCAACTAACTCTTTATGGTAGGTAATGTTGTTTGGTTTGTAGTTTAGGTTCTCAAATGTACATTTCTGACCGGAGAAGCTCGCCTTGAATGCATTTCATAATCTCTTGTTTTTCTTTAGTAAAAAGCTTTATATACTATTTAAGTTACTAAACAAGTACCTTTAATGGGCATTCTTATTTATTAATGCAGCTATATGATTTAACAGATTTAAGATATATTATGGTTTTATTTCTATCATTTAAAATTTTCTTATTGTGTTTTTTTAATTATTTTCTCAAGATTATAACTACTATAGCTTAATTTAATTGTATTTTATTGAAAGTTTTATGTAGGATATTATCCGGATGAAAATATAATTTTTATAAGGTTCAGAAATTTTCTACTAATATTGGTTGTTACTATTAAATTGACAAGGGGTAAACCAGATAATTTTCTTTTTCGACTATTTTAAAGTCTATTTATCTACGTTCAATATATTATATTTGTATATTCTTAAATTCACGTTCTTTAAGAGCTTTCTTATAGAAAGTTTTGTGGGAACCAAAGATCTTTTGGTTACAAAATTTATCATTTATTCTTTTGCTAATTGATTTAAGGGTTTTGTGATAGATTTTGAGTGATTCGAAAGTGGATCGACATAAATAAGATGCGTATAGTATTTTTGTATGGTTAATGTGTTTCTTTCTTTAAGTTTAAGGTTACGTCTAGAAAGTTAACTGCTTTAATATTTTAATTAATCTCTACTAATTATTCTTAATTCTTCATTTTATCACATTTTGGCTTATTTGAATTTTGTTATAACCATAAGTCCGTAATCTCTTTTAAGACTAATGTCTTCAACTTCAATATCTTTAGTCAGGTTATACAAAATATAAAGTTCAACTAAATCACTCCTTTTAGCTGATTCCAAAGGTGCCATAGCTACATCAAATTATTCAACTTGTTTTTTTTTGGGGGGAGGAGGCACTGTTCGTTATTAATTATTAATACTGCAGTTCTACATTTTCTAATGATGGTGATTTCATCATTATAAATTGATGCAATTCTCTATCTATATAAAAGTCTGCAATTCTCTATCTATATAAAAGCCAAGTACGTCCAAGGATGGAATACTGTTGCCATATCTGGGCAGGAGCTGCTAAAAACAGCCTATCCTGCCTTGACAGAGTACAAAATAGACTTCGTGGCTTAGTCGGGGATGCCCTTTTCTCTACCCTGCAACCTCTCTCCCACAGAAGAGACGTTGCGAGCTTATCCTTGTTTTATCGTTATTTCCATGGCAGGTGCTCGTCTGAACTCCAATCTCTGGTCCCCCCTCGCCAATCTTTCACGAAAAACACCCGTCTAGCTGAATCCACTGTGAAAAATTTCCCCCACTCTATATCTGTGCCTAAATCAAAACGCGGATTCCATGAACAAAGCTTCTTTCTTAGAACTGCACGCCTGTGGAACTCTGTTCCGTCTGCCTGCTTCCCTCCGGATTACAACTTGGATGTCTTCAAGTCCAATGTTAACAAATTCCTAATGAACCGCCCCCTTAATTAAACACTTCATCAAATCTCCACACTAACGTAATGTACTTGAAATAACCCTTATCCCTGAGTGGCTTCCGGGCCTTGATAAGTAGTGATCACTGTGTAAAAAAAAGAGTTCCCTGATTATCGATGGGTAATAGTTCTTAATATCAAATTGTGTAAAAGAGTATTTTTCTTTATTTTCAAACATGGAGAACCACTTAATTGTCTCAGCTATGTTAATCCACGGATTTACTCTAAAGGTAGACTTTATTTGAATGTTAATACTTTCTAGTATTCTTTTACTGATTTTACCTATTTCTGGTCTATTGTGATTTATGAGCCTTGTAAGGTTGATTAATAAAGTCCGATTTATGAGCTTTGAGAAAAATGTACACATCTTTTCTATGTAGTTTGTTAACTCTATGACTATTTTTTATCTCATCGGTTATTATTTTGCTGTCCAAAGTTATTGTATTTACAATGTCTGAATTAGATGTTCTTATAATTATTTGTAATGTTCTAAGTAATTTATGATATTCTTATTTAGTAAGTTTGTAGAATTTTTTTCTGACTTTACAAATATGTTTTTTATTGTTAATAACCTTAGCAGTATTATCAAGGTTTCTATATAGATTGGTTTCCTTTTATAGAAAGTGATTTGATAACAATCATCAGATCCCTTTCAAAATAATCAACACGTGACGCCATTTCACGCTTTTACATTCAAAATAATCCTTACGGTTGTTGTGTGAAGACTTATTAAAGAAGAATGTGCCTTCAATTTAATGCCTCTGAGGAGTTCTTTATATTTCAAGATGGTAATTCCAATTGTTGGAATATTTTTAATGATGTATGAAAAATTACCCCGTCCATATTTGGCAGTAATAATCCACGTCACAAAGTGCTCAACAATGACGGAGCCGATAAAATTATTATTATTATTATTATTATTATTATTATTATTATTATTATTATTATTATTATTATTATTATTATTATTATTATAATTATTATTATTATTATTATTACTGATCCATGTTAAAGGTACCCAAATGTATATAAAAAAACAATCAATGTAACGAAGACTAAGATATATTTTTATTTAATTTTAGGTTAACAAATTATATGCTACAATAATGACGTTACTGTTTCGGTCAAATGATGACCTTCATTGGACAACCTAAACTTCCCATTTCAAGAGACATGCTCTTAAAATGAAAGCAAAACAAAACGTCAAATTTTAATTTTTAATTTAGAGTTTGAGTCACGTGATTTACAACTCTAATTTAAGAAAGGGAAGTGAATAATAAAGATTGATATATTGTAGCGGGTATGAGAAGGGTTGCAATAGCTATGCAGATAAGTTGATGGGTTCTGGAATGAAAGGGCGGAAATAGAGGGTAGTGGGGTGTGAGGAAGAGCTTAGAAGAGTTACAACGAACGGATGGTGGAAAAGAAAGAAATATTGTAAGAGTTATAAGACAACCACTCGCTAAGATGAATGATTTGATCACCGAGCATTATAAATTCTTAATTTATTAATCTAAAATTGGTTGAAAGCTGGTGTAAATTTTCCTCAATTATTGCATGTATTTCACAAAATTAAGGAACGTAAATAGTTTAATGTTATTATTATTAATATTTATTATGATATCGATATCAATGTACAAGTATACTACTTTATTTTCATAGATATATATAACAGATCATAAGTGTCATTATTTCCAAATAATTACTCTTATACTGTGTTATCAAGTCATGTTTTTATATTCGAGTATTTCCCTCTAAAATGTTATAATATCCATAATAAAAAAACATCCTAAATCGCCCTTAGATTTATATATATATTTAGATTCATATATATATATATATATATATATATATATATATATATGCATATATATATATTCCTTTAATCTTTAATACTTCTTAATATTTTTTAATTGTCGAGGCTTTTTTTTAAATATTCTTTTACATATATGTATATATTTGTATGCATATATGGATATACTTATGTATACATGCGTACCTTCATATATCCTTGTGTATATATGCGCATATATATATATATATATATATTATTTCAAATATCGATTTTCTGTGTCTATTTCCAGTATTTACTTCAATAGTGCTCAATACTTAAGTAAATCTAGGTATTAAGCTTAAAAAAATATACATGGCAATTTTCTGCGTTTCATCTATGTAAGGTTCTGTCAGGAGATATATATATATATATATATATATATATATATATATATATATATATATATACCCGTTATTTGTTCGTAATTCATTCGACGATATAAATATATATTTCTATGAATAAACAAATAAATAAATAATTTGAAAATGGGAAATAAATGAACGGACAAAAAACGAGAAATAAAATAGATAGAAAAATAAATAAATAGAGCATATCAATAAAATAGATGCATAATTAAGTCGCCACCAGAAATGAAAAAAAAAGCAAGCATAAAGACAAGGGAGGTAATATTACTTCAGATCAAATGAAAACTGGGACCAATAAACAATGCAAAGTTAAAATGATAGCAATATCTCTCCACTCCGACAGCGTGACCACACTAAATCGGACTTCTCCCTCTTTCTTCAACCCCTACCCCACCCCATCTTCTGTTCCCCTACCACACCTTCCTCCTAAACCTTTGTGCTCACATTTACAAAGTATACACCTCACTCTTAATCAGAGCGTAAACCATACCCGAATGTATTTTATGAAAAACAAATTTAATCTTGACTTTCCTTTCAAAATCGCATCTTTTTTGTTTGATGTATTTGGATTTCACTGAAATATGTATGCACGTTTGTAACCAATAATATATGTATAATGAACAGATTTTATACTAGCTCTGTTCTTCATTGAGTATTCTTTAATAATCACACGAATTTCATTGGATTTCCGTCTAGAAAACGAATCTCTACAAACATTGTACATATATATATATACACTAATATATATATATATATATATATACTAATATATATATACTAATATATATATACTAATATATATATATACTAATATATATACATATACTAATATATATATACTAATATATATATATACTAATATATATACATATACTAATATATATATATACTAATATATATACTAATATATATATATACTTATATATATACTAATATATATATATACTAATATATATATACTAATATATATATACTAATATATATATACTAATATATATATACTAATATATATATATACTAATATATATACATATACTAATATATATATATATACTAATATATATATATACTAATATATATATATACTTATATATATATACTAATATATATATACTTATATATATATACTAATATATATATATACTAATATATATATATACTAATATATATATATACTAATATATATATACTAATATATATACTAATATATATATACTAATATATATATATACTAATATATATACTAATATATATATACTAATATATATACTAATATATATATATATACTAATATATATATACTAATATATATATACTAATATATATATATATATGCTAATATATACATACTAATATATATATATACTAATATATATATACTAATATATATATATACTAATATATATATATATACAAATATATATATATACAAATATATATATATACAAATATATATATATATACAAATATATATATATACTAATAAATATATACTAATATATATATATACAAATATATATATACTAATATATATATACTAATATATATATATATATATTCTAATATATATACTAATATATATATATACTAATATATATATACTAATATATATATATACTAATATATATATATACTAATATATATATACTAATATATATATATATACTAATATATATATATACTAATATATATATACTAATATATATATACTAATATATATATATATACTAATATATATGTATACTAATATATATATACTAATATATATATACTAATATATGTATACTAATATATGTATACTAATATGTATATATACTAATATATATACTAATATATAAACTAATATATATGTACTAATATATATATAATACATATACTAATATATATATACTAATATATATATACTAATATATATATACTAATATATATATATATACTAATATATATATACTAGTATATATATACTAGTATATATATACTAGTATATATATACTAGTATATATATAATAATATATATATATACTAATATATATATAGTAACATATATATACTTATATATGTATATACTAATACATATATATATTAATATATATACTAATATATATATATATATATATATATACTAATATACGTTTTATTTTTTATTACCGTATCTTTCTGTTAAGTTACATTATTGTTTCAGCTGCCGTTTTTTTGCCGTCTGTAGCTTCCTCAGACTTTTACAGAGATGTTCGTTATACTAATATATATATATATATACTAATATATACATATATACTAATATATACATATATACTAATATATATATATATACTAATATATATATACTAATATATATATACTAATATATATATACTAATATATATATATACTAATATATATATGTATATATGCTAATATATATGCTAATATATATATACTAATATATATATATATACTAATATATAATATGTATATTATACACATTATTATGTGTTATGTAATACTTATATACTTATATTGTATACATATATATTATATACATATATATATATATATATATATGATACACACTCTCTCTCTCACACACACACACATACGACACACACACACAAATATATATATATATATATATATATATATATATATATACTAGCATTAAATAAAATACACTTTTTTGTCTATTAATTATATTTTCGATCCTCTCCAACTTTGGAATAACAGTCTTTACCTCTGGCGGAAAATGGCTGATGTAATCACCATATTTATCATAAGTCCGAGTACTTTCCAAGCCCGTTTACTAGAACTTATTATAAATATGGTGATTACATCAGTCAGTTCCCGCTAGGAGAGAAGTATGCTATTCGAAAGTTGGAAAGGATCGAAAATAGACAAATAGACAAAAAACGTCTATTTTATTTAATGAAATATATATATATATATATATATATATATATATATATATATATATATATATATATATATATATATATATATATATATATATATATATATATACTAGCATTTCAGCCCGGCTTTGCTCGGGTGTTTGGGGGTGTGTGTTGAGCAAAAAAAAAAAAAAAGGAGAAAAATAATGGGGAAAAACATGATGTATTTACTGTTACGACCACCGCCAAACCGGAAGTGACGTAAGTGTAAATTAAGGCTAGACAATCGAAAAGAGGGGATGACTTTCGAAAATATTGACGAAAAAAGCGACCACCTCCCTGTTGAAAAGTGCCCAGTTCAGGGTGAAGAAATTAATGTTTTTAGCCAATTTTTCGGTATTTGTCGTTTGAACGGGCGAGCTTCACAACGATTCTGATCTTGTGAAAATTTGCCGCCTCTATCGAAAGTTTTAGGCAGACATGCAAACGTATATGCATACATTTATATATTGGTAGCTCAAATTTTCGAACCGAACTGATTAAAAAGCTTGCCCTATCTCTGAATACCCTTTATGTAAAATTTCAAATGTTTAGACCAGAAATTGTCTGAGTAATTTGGTAGAGACCGCAGAGGTCACATTTTTGAAAAACTTTGACCCCTATTATGACCCCCTTAACATTTATTGTTTTAGGCTCAAATCAAGTTAAGCTAGATCCATGTCCAAGGAACCTATATAAAAAATTTCAAGTGTTTATACACAAAATTGTCGGAGGAGTTTGGTAGAGTTCTCAAAGGTCAAATCGTTGAACTTTGACCCCTTAACAGTCAAATTTCTGGCTGAAAACGGATTGCAAAGATTTTCCTTAATCTCAGTAATCTGTATATCAAATTTAGAGTCTGTAGACTGAAAATTGACAGAATTATTGCGTAAGGAAATGTACACAGACACACCGACACACACACACACACACACGTTCACTTATATATATATATAGATATACTCGTGCTCAATTAATACTAGTCTGCCTTTTTTTTAGGTGTTCCTATTGAAAAATTTTTTTATATGAATGCTTAAAGAAAATACAATTGAAGTTGGCCGGCGTAAATCGATTTAATAAAAGACAGATATTTTTTGCCTGATGTCTTTAATAACTACATATGGTAGCATTTTTGTACCACTGTAGTGACACCTCTACATGCCTTTATCTCTTCTCTTCTCTTCTCTTCTTCTTTTCTTCTCTATCTATCTATCTATCTATCTATCTTCTTCTATATCTATTCTTCTATTCTATCTATCTTCTATCTTCTTCTATCTATCTATCTTCTATATAAATAAAATGAACTCATTTTTTCCCGTCTGATTTTGACATTAATAGGATTACAAATCAAGATATTTCATGCAAATATAATATGCACAAACGGCAGAACAATATCTGAGGTGTGTGTAGGCTTATTATTTCTCAAATTCCTCGATAATCTTAGATTTCTATACTTTTTCTGCTGAGAAGTCACGGCCAAAATCGGTTAAGATCAATGGAAGTGGTAAAATAGTTTCTCTCTAATAAATTCCTCCTCTCCCCCTGCCACCACTTAACACCGTTTGGGGATCGTTCACAAGGAACAGTTGAGAAGAGAACACCGGTTTGGCTTCGTAGTTCTTTCATGTGAAGTTATTTAAAATCACTAAACTAAGCTGCAGTGCTCTGTGGCGTAGTGGTTAACGTGCTGGACAATTCACATTATATTTTCACGTTCGCGCCGACCTACCGTAGTCGTTTTTTTTTTTTTTTTCCTAAACAACTGAAATGGACTTTTCTTGGTGGCCGAACTGTTAACGTTGCAGATGGTTTTTTTTTTTCACACTTTATTTTCCTACTTTTACTCATGACTCCGGGTTTGATCCTTCCTACTTACCTACCATAACATTTTTTAAAACTCCCCCCCTTCCCGGAAAAAACACTCGGGCAACGCCGGGTACCCCCGCTAGTAAGTAAATATTAATCTGTTATAAAACTCACTGTGTCTATGTGTCAGTCTGTCAGACTCCATCTTTTTCAAAGCACATCTCCTTCAAGATGTCTTTGAGCGGCTCGAATCGGGTCAAATGTTTGCATTTTTTTTTTTTTTTTTTTACCGTTCGTTTCTTGGATTTTAACCGGTTAGAGTCAAAATTTTAAAATAAATGGAAGTTGGGCAGGCGTAAATCGATTAAAAGTTGTTTTTTTCTGTACGCGTGCGCTAATGCATATTTATACGTTATAGTTGGTTTATTTCACTATTTTACTATTTATTATCCACCTGGCGATAGCTGAAGCAGTAATGACTAAAGTTCAGCGGTAAATGGTTTGGCTTCCATTCTAATTGATAATGCCCAATCTTTTCCTTTTTTTTTACTTTTGAAATCACGATTGTATATTGGGTACAATATAATATATAATCATTTATAGGAAATTTACTCGATAATAATAAATTAAAATAACATATTTAAGCGTATTTTATAATTGTGAAACGCCAGACATTTAGCTAGTATGTATATGTGTATGTATATAGGGAAACAGACACTTTGTGGGTGACTGTTTCATTGTATTACAAATCTTCAGTGGTATTAGACTAATAGATGCCTCAAGCCAAGTTCGAAACTCGACCGTCGAGCCGACAACTGTTAACGTATAAAGCTACCATCTGACATTTGTTGAATGAAAGCGAAATCTCAATGCAAACATTATAAATTGCCGGAGAGCTCAATTTTGATTTTACTACATGAGCTGTACCTTTAGCTAGAGGTAGTCGGCGATTAAATTACGGGAGCAACAACAATTACGAATTTAAAAAACACACAAAGCCGATGATAAGACGTGAAAAAGATGACACGTTTTTTGTTGTGTTAATTATAAACCAATTTTTATCATTCATGTTCTTTTTTATCGACTGTGTTTGACGTCAATCAATTATTATTAGGAAATAAAGTTTCAGCGACTGCCGAGGCGAAGTTTAGAGTTCAATACAAAAAGTTGTAAATGACATTAAAGCTAAACAAACAAACAAAAAAAGACAAAAAAGCAAAACAAAACATTACAAATTTTCGTTGTGTAACCAATAGTTGTACGTATCTGGCGTTGTCCGGGAGTCTTTTTACGTTCCTTGTGTTTTGTCCTTTTTGAAAATTATATTTCTATTTATTGACTTCCGCATGAGGCAGAGTTAGACATAAGATCGTTTATTTTAATGTGGGAACATCTAGTTCCCTAAAATGGGGTATCTGCATTCAGAAAAAAATAAATGTTACCTTAGTCTAAAGATTTTATTTTCACTGATCAATGATACATGCCAGCCCTAAGCCGTCTTTGCATAATTCATATATATATATATATATATATATATATATATATATATATATATATATATATATATATATATATGTATATATATATGTATTATAATAAAGTCGTATTCCTGTCTGTTTGTGATTTAACATATACAAAAGGTACACTTTTTCACAGATTTATTTCATACGTAAAACGGTCTTATATACACTTTTATTCTAGCATGCTTTCTACATATACTCTTTATTCATTAGAAATGTGCATTCAATTAGTAACTTCATTTGCATACTACATTCAAGAAAATCTATTTTAATAATTTAATAAAATCTATTTTTGTTATTTTTATGGTGGAAGTTCATAGTTCCAGTATCGCTTAGTCATTCAAGTGACACTTGTACATTTTAAAATCGCTTGAGAACATTTTTTCCTTGATATGTTAATCGTGATCGAAGAAGTAATATTTTATTTAAATGCGATTTATACATGCCGATTTTAGGCACGACAAATGCACAACTATATACGACAAATGCACAACTATATACGACAAATGCACAATTATATACGACAAATGCACAATTATATACGACAGATCCTCAACTATATACGACAAATGCACAACTATATACGACAAATGCACAACTATATACGACAAATGTACAACTATATACGACAAATGCACAACTATATACGACAAATGTACAACTATATACGACAAATGTACAACTATATACGACAAATGCAAAACTATATACGACAAATTCACAACTATATACGAAAAATGTACAACTATATACGACAAATGCACAACTATATACGACAAATGTACAACTATATACGACACATGTACAACTATATACGACAAATGTACAACTATATACGACAAATGCACAACTATATACGACAAATGTACAACTATATACGACAAATGTACAACTATATACGACAAATGTACAACTATATACGACAAATGCACAACTATATACGACAAATGTACAACTATATACGACAAATGCACAACTATATACGACAAATGCACAACTATATACGACAAATTCACAACTATATACGAAAAATTCACAACTATATACGACAAATGCACAATTATATACTACAAATTCACAATTATATACGACAAATTCACAACTATATACGACAAATGCACAACTATATACGACAAATGCACAACTATATACGACAAATTCACAACTATATACGACAAATGCACAACTATATACGACAAATGCACAATTATATACGACAAATGCACAACTATATACGACAAATTCACAACTATATACGACAAATGCACAACTATATACGACAAATTCACAACTATATACGACAAATGTACAACTATATACGACAATTTCACAACTATATACGACAAATGTAAAACTATATACGACAAATTCACAACTATATACGACAAATTCACAACTATATACGACAAATGTACAACTATATACGACAAATTCACAACTATATACGACAAATGCACAACTATATACGACAAATGCACAACTATATACGACAAATTCAAACCTATATACGACAAATGCACAACTATATACGACAAATGCACAATTATATACGACAAATTCACAACTATATACGACAAATTCACAACTATATACGACAAATGCACAACTATATACGACAAATTCACAACTATATACGACAAATGCACAACTATATACGACAAATTCACAACTATATACGACAAATTCACAACTATATACGACAAATGCACAACTATATACGACAAATGCACAACTATATACGACAAATTCACAACTATATACGACAAATGTACAGCTATATACGACAAATGCACAATTATATACGACAAATGCACAATTATATACGACAAATTCACAACTATATACGAAAAATGTACAACTATATACGACAAATGCACAACAATATACGACAAATGCACAACTATATACGACAAATTCACAACTATATACGACAAATTCACAACTATATACGACAAATGCACAACTATATACGACAAATGCACAACTATATACGACAAATGCACAACTATATACGACAAATGTACAATTATATACGACAAATGCACACCTATATACGACAAATTCACAACTATATACGACAAATGCACAATTATATACGACAAATTCACAATTATATACGACACATTCACAACTATATACGACAAATGTACAACTATATACGACAAATTCACAACTATATACGACAAATGTACAACTATATACGACAAATTCACAACTATATACGACAAATGTACAATTATATACGACAAATGCACACCTATATACGACAAATTCACAACTATATACGACAAATGCACAATTATATACGACAAATTCACAATTATATACGACAAATGCACAATTATATACGACAAATGTACAACTATATACGACAAATTCACAACTTTATACGACAAATGTACAACTATACACGACAAATTCACAACTATATACGACAAATGTACAACTATATACGACAAATTCACAACTATATACGACAAATGCACAACTATATACGACAAATGCACAACTATATACGACAAATTCACAACTATATACGACAAATTCACAATTATATACGACAAATTCACAACTATATACGACAAATGCACAACTATATACGACAAATGCACAGCTATATACGACAAATTCACAACTATATACGACAAATGCACAACTATATACGACAAATTCACAACTATATACGACAAATGCACAATTATATACGACAAATGCACAACTATATACGACAAATGCACAATTATATACGACAAATGTACAACTATATACGACAAATGCACAATTATATACGACAAATGCACAATTATATACGACAAATGCACAATTATATACGACAAATTCACAACTATATACGACAAATGCACAATTATATACGACAAATACACAACTATATACGACAAATGCACAATTATATACGACAAATGCACAACTATATACGACAAATGCACAACTATATACGACAAATGCACAATTATATACGACAAATTCACAATTATATACGACAAATTTACAACTATATACGACAAATGCACAACTATATACGACAAATGCACGACTATATACGACAAATGCACAATTATATACGACAAATACACAACTATATACGACAAATGCACAATTATATACGACAAATTCACAACTATATACGACAAATGCACAATTATATACGACAAATTCACAACTATATACGACAAATGCACAATTATATACGACAAATGTACAACTATATACGACAAATGCACAACTATATACGACAAATACACAACTATATACGACAAATGCACAACCATATACGACAAATGCACAACTATATACGACAAATGCACAATTATATACGACAAATACACAACTATATACGACAAATGCACAATTATATACGACAAATGCACAAATATATACGACAAATGCACAATTATATACGACAAATTCACAACTATATACGACAAATGCACAATTATATACGACAAATGCACAACTATATACGACAAATGCACAACTATATACGACAAATGCAAAATTATATACGACAAATACACAACTATATACGACAAATGCACAATTATATACGACAAATTCACAACTGTATACGACAAATGCACAATTATATACGACAAATGTACAACTATATACGACAAATGCACAATTATATACGACAAATTCACAACTATATACGACAAATTCACAACTTTATACGACAAATGTACAGCTATATACGACAAATGCACAATTATATACGACAAATTCACAACTATATACGACAAATGCACAACTATATACGACAAATGTACAACTATATACGACAAATTCACAACTTTATACGACAAATGTACAACTATATACGACAAATTCACAACTATATACGACAAATGTACAACTATATACGACAAATGCACAACTATATACGACAAATGCACAACTATATACGACAAATGCACAACTATATACGACAAATGCACAACTATATACGAAAAATTCACAACTATATACGACAAATGCACAATTATATACGACAAATGCACAACTATATACGACAAATGCACAACTATATACGACAAATGCACAACTATATACGACAAATGCACAATTATATACGACAAATGCACAATTATATACGACAAATTCACAACTATATACGACAAATGCACAATTATATACGACAAATTCACAATTATATACGACAAATTCACAACTATATACGACAAATGCACAATTATATACGACAAATGCACAACTATATACGACAAATGCACAATTATATTCGACAAATTCACAACTATATACGACAAATTCCCAACTATATACGACAAATGCACAATTATATACGACAAATGCACAATTATATACGACAAATTCACAACTATATACGACAAATTCACAACTATATACGACAAATTCACAACTATATACGACAAATGCACAACTATATACGACAAATGCACAACTATATACGACAAATTCACAACTATATATGACAAATTCACAACTATATACGACAAATTCACAACTATATACGACAAATGCACATGCTGCTTCTCTAGGCACATCATTCGAGCCAACTGTGGCGACAAACAACTGCTGATTCTAAAAGTCCCAAAAGATTTGGCACAAGTAAGATATCAATAAAAATTTGGAGCTAAGCCTGAAGAAAATAATGAATACGAAGCAATCGATATTAATTTAAGTTTTTTTTTTGTTAATTTTTTTTAAATTACACAAGTTCTTTTCTACTTTTTTTATTTTTCACACTTAAAGGAAATGTTAACTCACTTTTTCGAGTGTAAGAGTGAATATTGAAAATAAATGTTTATTTTGGGCAAAACATGAAAAGATATTTGCTAAATAATAAACTCGATTTTTTTAAGCCCGGAAAAATATGTGTTTAACATAATAACAAAACAAAGGTTATTTCATAATAAATTCGATTTTAATTTAGACGGCATGATGTTTTTTTTCCATTAAAATAGATTTTTAACAAAAAAAAGAAAGAAATCATGCTAGTTTGTTTAAGAAAAATAAACAAGTTCTTATTTTATTTTTCAAAAATAGGTGAGAAAGTGTATTTGTATATTTATTTATTTTTCACTAATCACCAATAAAATCAAGTACGAATGTACCTTAAGGCGGTCGGACATTACATCGGCCAAAACGTTGTAAGTAAAACAACTAAGATGAGAATAATAGTCCGAACATTCGAAATAATACACGAAAATATTTGTTTGCATTTTTTTAAATCGTAAATGATTTTGATAATGTTTTTGTTTATTTGTTTTATTAGTCAAAATTCTCTAAAACCAAAATGAGATGAGGAGGTCTACTCTCCTAAGATTAACCTTCTTTCAGAAATAGGATTAGTTTATTCATTATTGTCTGAGACGCCCCTACCTGGAAATTCCCATATATTTTTGTAGGTCAGGGTGCACCTCATCTAGTGCGCTGGAAGTCATTTATATTTTTACGTTTGACTCGTATATTTTTTTTTAATTTTCTCCTAAGTTGGAAAAATAAAATGAATAAACTTGATTTTTTTTATTCGTTGTAGATTTTTTTTATTCGTTGTAGATTTCAACAAAAAAACTCTTTGTAAATTTCAACAAAAAAACTCTTTGTAGATTTCAACAAAACAACTCTTTGTAGATTTCAACAAAAAAACTCTTTGTAGATTCAACATGGCTGTCGTCTAAATTAATATCGATTTTATTATGTGAAGTTTTATGTAAAAAAATCATTTTTTAGATATGGAAATATTGAGAGTTTATTTTTGGCAAATAAATTTTGAAACTAATCAAAATAAACACTAGATTGTATTCAATATTCTAAAAAAATATTCCATATTTCCCATTGGTCTAAAAAAACAGACAGAAAGAAAACTGTTTATTATTTACAATGAGTTTTAATGAGAAAAAAACACATTGTGCCAGTCAGTCTAAATTAAAATCGATTACTTCGTATTATTTTTTAATTTTATTTAGGAGGGGTTTATAAGTTGAGTATTTATTTTTGTCAAATCTTTGGTGGTGTTTAGAAGCAGTGGTTGTCTGTCGTCATAATTTACTCGAAGGAGTGTCAGCAGAAACAGCAGGATAATTATCGCATATTAATAGTAAAATTCTGTGTTAATGTTGCTTTAAAACATAATAAAAACGATTTGGCTGTTCTTTAAAAAACATCATTAAAAGAAAAAGAAAATGTGCGAAAAGATTTCGGTAAATAATGCGATTAAAGATGTAAATAGATACTTTAGAAATTCGAATAAAATTAGTAAATAAACGAAAATGTATATACACTTACGTGTGTGTGTGTGTGTGTGTGTGTGTGTGTGTGTGTGTGTGTGTGTGTGTCGTAGCATGCCAGTCGATGTTCCGATTTCGACCATCAGTCTGGCAGAAACTGAGCCATTTCGGTTGCCTTTTTGCTGTCAGACTGAGGCAAGTGTTCTGTGTAGCCAACTCAGGACTTGTCTCCCGGCTTTCGAGTAGAGCAAGTTTATAACTTGTCACCTGGAAATGTGAACGGGGCTACTCAAACTTATTTTTGAAGAGTCGGGATGCTCCTCCTTTAGGGGCCCTAGTTCATTCATCTCCCTTTCAGACCTTGTGTCACATCCTCTTGCGGTGGGAGGGGTGTAAATACTGTGTGCGTGAGTTATCTTGTAGTAATGGCATTAAGTACTACAATGCTCGTTCTCTATGTATTCTGTATTGTTATAAATACTAATACCTTTTTACGAAACCATATCTCTGTCTGAGTCTTTCTTAATGACTCTTCTTAAGCCACAAAAACTTGGCAACGAAGAACTCCAATTCATAAAAGAAATTCCTGCAGCACAACAATCTGGCAACGAAGAACTTCAATTCATTAAATGATCAACAACAAAATTTGTTCTTCGAGCAAAAATTCAAAAATTATAAACAGTAATTATACACTGAAACTATCTAACAACGAAGCCCCATTCTTAACGAACAACGTAGTCTTCTAACTTATACTACGAAAATGCCTCACATAAATCCTTCAACATATGATATAAAAAGAAGGAAATCGCTTTTGTCGGAGAGTAAAAAAAGGTTGCCAAAACTTGACTCGAAAAACCCATTTAAAACTAAGCTGATATATCTGTAAATAATATTTTCTTTAGTCAAATAGTTTTTTCTGCCCTAAGAGAAAAAACCTAAACGTTGCTTAACATACAGAGATAAACTGTAATTAATAATATTAAAACGGCTATTAGAAAAAAATCGAGTAAATAAATTTTGTTCTAGAGAAACTTTACAAGATGGATGAATTCAAAGCCATTATCGTTAGATCATTAAAGTTCAGGTGGAACAACAGAACCTACAACAACAAGAACTACAAAGACGACAGATCCTACATCAGCAGAAAATTGTACAAAGTACAACTACAAAATATTAAAAAATTACTTCCCAAAAGCCTGACTAATGAACCAACCACTGACAGTTAACAGCATTTTTGCAAAGCACGATATAAAACACCATGGAGATTCTTACCTAAATTGCCGATGAAGACATAACATTCGACGCTTTCTTTAGATGGGTACAAACATTTTCAACGTCTATTGACTACGATTGCAAAAAGTTAGGAACTACTGAACACAGCATATTCATAGATTATATCCTACTTAAAAAGAATTAACACGAATCTGGAGTTCCAGAAAGTCGTAAAGTTACTATCAAAACATTTTAACCTCAATATGTTATTGTTCTACAAAAAGTGGAAATGTTTTAATTTGGCTAAGCGGGAAAACGAATATTATCTAGCGTTTACATCGGTCGTAAACAAGCATTGTAAGAACTTTAGATGAACAGAAGTGGTGCAGATTATTTTAAATGCCTCATTTCTGCTCAAGGACTAGTGTCGGCAAGTCATAACGAAATTAAACTAAGAGAACTATCAAAATTTGAAAGCGAATCCGATCCTACTCTAAAGAGAATTTTGGAGGATTGCCAAATGGTTGTAAGCGTTAGAAGCGATTCTAAAAACATAGACAAATCAGGCATAGCATATGTCAGAAAAGAAGTATAAATTCAAACATTACTTCGCTGAAAAAGAGAAAAAAATATGTTCAACTGCATTTCCAGAATAAATTTTAAAAATTATTCCCCGAAAAAAAGTGAGAAAAGAAAATGGCTCCCCACATTTTCAAAACGTGCGAAAACATAAGAAATTATCCTCGAGGTCATGTAACGGATATGAAAAGTTACATTGCGAAAATGTTTCCCTTTTTCTAACAAAATTTGTTAAAATTGCGGTGTACGTGCTCATAAAGGTTTGGATTGTGGAAGTAAATGTAAAATCCAACGAAATGTCAGACGAAATTTTATGCGAGTACGTAATAGTAAAAATATTCAATAAAACACTGAAAATACAGTTGTATACTGAATTCGATCTTTCAATTATAAATTTGCATGGAAGAAACTTAACGACTTTCTAGAAAACACAAAATTCATCTCGCACCGTGACTGGTAATAAAAATAATTTTATTCACGAATTATTTTCATTATTAAATTTTAACGGGACTATAAAAATTTTAAATTTTCGTATTAAAAAAAAATTGAGAATTTATTTTGAATGAACTGGAAGAACAGTTTTAACCTCAGCAATTTTTGATCAAGAACATGTATAAATTGAAGAAATTCCAGGAAACGAAAACGTACCATTCGTAATCTCTTCGAAATGAAGCTGTGTATGAAAACCAACCAAACACTGATCACACGAAGTGCATACAGCACATCAAGGATGACGTTGAAAAAATAACGCATATAAGTCGAGACAATGTCGAGGAATAATGCAGCTATGACGAGAACAATTAAAATGTGAGCAGACAATAAAAGCGTTGTGAACAGGAAAGTGCCAAAAGAAAAAGAATTTCGAAATAAATATTCTAACTTCTAATATTTCAGTTGCTTCATTTAAACTTAGAAATATAAAACTAATTGAACTTGCACAGCGAAATTGGGATATAATCCAGGAACTAATGGATGATATTATCAAAGAAACGCAAACCTTAAATCAAACTGTAAAGAATTGGTGATATGTTGTATATCATACAAGTTGCAAGACATACTCATACATGTCAGCAAAACAGTTAAAACATTCACATGGATGACACAAGCGACAAAGTATCCGTGGAGAAAAGCCGATCGACACGATGTTTTTAAACGTTTGATCTGGATCCACCTCAACCTATACTAGAACAGCGACAAGCAGAAAGAGAAAATCCACTGATACACTAGCATCGATCCGAAATAAAAAAGATAGTAATAACTTTTACCAGTCCACAAATAGCTTGGGAGGGTGGTGCTGCGGTGTCTCACCCATTCACAATATATGAACTCTTCAAACGGAATAAATATATCAAGGGGTTCTACTCTCGTGGTGCGAGTTTGACGTAACTCGTAGTACGCCATATTGACGCTAAGTACCGCCAGCTTTGTCCTTTATGGATCCTGTTCTGTTGTAAATAAAATATCTTTTTGATCAATCATATTCGTGTCCGAATCTTAATGACCCTCTCGGATCACACACACACACACACACACACACACACACATATATATATATATATATATACATGTCTATTTATGCATGGATATATAGAAAGATCAGTGTTATACAAAAGTATGAGCAAAATAGATAATACCGATTTTAAATGCATTTTAGATCAGAAATTGGAAAAGTTAAGGGGGATACAATGGAAGGGGGAGGAGTGGGGAGCATTAAAAACTTCAAACGCAAAAGAAATACGACGGAGTTGGGTAGAAAGAAAAATATATATATATATATATATATACATATATATATATATGTAAAGATAAAGCTAACGTGAAAAAAGGTTACTTTTTCAGTGAAAAACCTGTACATTCTAATCTTTTATGAAATATCTTTCCACCCAACTCCCGTCCTACTTCTTTTGCCTTTGAATTTTTTAATGCTCTCATCTCCCTTTTCTTTCAGTGTATCTCCCCCGTAACTTTTTTTTTGTTTTGTTTTAAACAATATCAAAAAATACATGGCGGCATGACAACTTTTAAGGTCCTGTAAAACTCTGATTTGTTCAACTATTTGTAAAACTCTGATTTGTTCAACTATGTTGTAAAACTGATTTGTTCAACTATTTTGTAAAACTCTGATTTGTTCAACTATTTTGTAAAACTCTGATTTGTTCAACTATTTTGTAAAACTCTGATTTGTTCAACTATTTTGTAAAACTCTGATTTGTTCAACTATGTTGTAAAACTGATTTGTTCAACTATTTTGTAAAACTCTGATTTGTTCAACTATTTTGTAAAACTCTGATTTGTTAAACTATGTTGTAAAACTGATTTGTTCAACTATCTGTTATTTTTGCACACTTACATATTTTCAACGTGTTTTTTTTTTTTACTTCACATTATATGCATCATACTAAATAGATTGTATTTCGAAATAGTTTTTCATTTAATATTATTGGACATAGAAACAACATTATAAAACAATTTTTATCGCTTACACACAATTCGTGTGCCATTGTTTTCCCCTTCGAACTCACCATTTGCTAAAGTTTCTTAATTAAATACGTCATTTTATTTTTACTAATGTTTCTATTACGTAAAATGAAATGGGGGCGCGAAAATGAGTTTTTCATTAGGAAACAGAAGTTCGTTTTTATGCACTAAAAGCAGGAAATACAAATTAAAAAACAATTAAAAAGTGTACGATTTTTCAAATTATCTACATTTTTCTCTTTTTATTATTATTTTTATTTAAAATTAATTTAATTTAATAAAGACACGCAAATTATTTAGGACTTCATTTTTACTTCTGCTTAAGGTCTCTGGCCTTCAAACTGGAATCAAAATATAATTTCTTCTATGTTCTCCGTTTGAGAAGGAAAGCTCAAGTTCTTGATTGATGCAGTTCTTTCCCCATAGATTAAGTTTTGGGGAGTTGGAAAGCAACCTTATTTTTAATGTTGCCCTCGAGAGGAGGAAAGTAAATACGACTCAAATTTAATTGCTCCCTACTGCAGGAAAATGTGGAGTAAACTAGCTTTTCCGAGAAGCACACAATTCGAGTACAAATATAGCTGAGAACAATCTTGTCGGTATTCCCCGAAAGAGTACGTCAGACGATCGACAATAAACTAACTTCTCTTCCCTTCGAAGGTTATGCCTAAGATGACGAACTCCTTAGTATTTAAATTAGGCACCGCCAAAAATGGCCGAAAAATCAAGTTGTTGTTTTTTAAAACGAAATTACATTTATTAAAATCCATTATTTCTGAGTACCTTTTTTTTCCAGAAAGATAAAACCATGAAGTTTATTATATAGAAAGCAGAATAATGTAAAACTTTTTCTACTATTTTTAATTAAATTTTAAAGTTAAAAATTCCCCAAAAGTTAACAATTGGCGTTTTTTGTTTTGCACAAAAAACGTATATAAATAGTTTTTTTTTAAAAAAGGGTTTTTGAAAGAATTAATTTGTTTATTTCTTGTCTAACTAAGATTTAGGGTGATTTTCTATGAGAATATGCAAAAATATTATAATATAAGTACCTGGATTTCAAATAATTCCACTTAATTATATACGCAACCAGTTACTTCGAGTCGATTTGATTACTGTTTACATTTTTACTTGATAAAAAGCAAACTACGGAAGACCAAACAGACCAAAAAAAACCTTATTTTTCAGTGACGAAAATTTCAATGTATTATTAACGCTGAGGCTGGCCAGTACCAGATGGGTGACCATTTGTATGAGTTTGGTTTTTAATGTGTATGTGTGTGGGGGGGGCAGGCTCTCCAAAATGGGGAGGGGGCAATTTAAAACAGAATAAAAAAATTATTTTAGCGTGTTTGGTCCACCGTAGTCGAAAGGCGGCAAACGTTTCCAAACTTGATCGAAAAAATAATGATATTTTTAACACAAAGGGCACAATATTTATCGACTTTTTTTGTATCGATTCTTTAAAGCATGCCCTGTTTAATAATGGTCATGCATTATTCGGCTCCCTAAAAAGAAATTGTTAATTTATTTATCAAAAATTTTAAAATGGCTTTTTTCGTATAAATATTAACAATTTTTTTTTTTTTTTGCTTAACTTAAATTAATTATTTTACTTAACATATTCACTGAATTTCACACTTCAAAACTCAAAAGCGGGATAATTAAACACAATCGAAGTTCTGATATTCAGACGTCAAAATAAGGTATGCAAACAATTTTTTTTAATCTATAAGTCTGTCCCTTACAACAACACAATATGTTTTGTTCAGTTTCAGATGATTATTTTAAGCATATTTGGAACCCCCTCAAAACAAGGGGGGTTTTGTAAGCAAAAAAAAAAAATATATATATATAAATATTGTTTACGAAAAATAAGTACATTGTCATAAAGTTCATTCTTCTCATAATAATCGCTGAAAATTTCGTATTGATTGGATTAATTACCTGATTTTTGGTAGATTTTTAAAAAGACGGTCCGTCAAAAAGTACTTACCTGCCCCCCCCAGTTTTGGCGGTGCCTAATTTAAATCGGCCATCCTCTGACAATAAAAGGTATGATGGATTAAGGCATACCATTGGTGCCAGAATAATCCCAAGGAAGTTTTTGACAATAGCGTCCTGTAAGTGATTTGGAGTAACGTGACAGCATCTTTCGCAGCGAATGCTATTATTGCTAACAATTAATGTTCAATTATTTTTACGTTTTCTGTTGTTAGTATAAATAAACTTTTGATATTATTTAGCATTATCAGAACCAATCATTGTTCGGACATTTATTAAAATTCCCAGCCCAACACCGAGCGTTTATTATTTTTCTTCTTTTAAAATTTTTTTTTACAATTTTTAAACAAATTAAATCAATTTTAAAATATTATTAATTAAATAAATTGAATAAAATTTGTTCATGCAAGCTCTATGCGAACAACGACCCCACGTTGTTATTGTATTTACAATAATATTGTTAAAAATATGAATAGAGATTGATTGGATTTCTCGGTTGTGTTTAATCTTGGTGATCTTGGCGTCTTTGTTCTAAATTGCATTCCCTGGTGCCAGGAACGAAGTAGAATAAAGCAGAATTTATTTTGGATTGAATCAATAATTTTTTCTAATTCAGGGTGCCCCTTTTTGGGGAGTTGGATTTTCACACATTAAAAACCAACTTTGTGTCTAATTTTGTCCTCGTGGGAAATGAAGTGCACGGGTCAATTATTATAGGCTATTATTGGAATAGTATAGTTGAATTATTTTATTTTTATTTCGCAGATAATCAGATCATAATATATCCATCCAGTTACGACTGTTTGTATATGTACAAAGAAAATAAAGAAATTATTTAACTTAGTGACGTTGTTGGTGAGGTCTTGTTTTGTTTTACGGCATATCAACCCTTTTATGTTATTCAATATCGAATCCAATGTTTATTTACTTGTCTCCCTCTGCAGTATGAATATTGGGAAAGCCAACTTTCTGAAGGAAGATTCACCCTCGTCATCAATGCCAAGAGAGTCTACTCCATAAATTATTTATTGAAATGGCTTTTCCCTATTGACTGGGTATGGCTGACTTTGTTCCTGTGCAGTTCTAGAAGGTTCACACTTCCAGGTCATTGCCTACTGTCTTTCGGATGGTGTAAGTTTATTACATACCGGAAATGTCGACGGAACTACCCAGGCATATTTGCAAGTAAGAGTGATCTTCTAGATAGCTGTTCAATCCCGATGTCTTCTCGTGGTAATAGGTAGATAAATATACACTCTGATTGGATGCAAAGTAGCAGTGAACGGACCGGTCGGCATTGCTCAGTAGATGCGTCTTACACGATCAGCAATAATTCCATCCCCCAAAAACCTGTGAGGTTGCGTTTCGTCTAAATAAGCCAAACATTATGTATTTTCGACAAAGAATGTTCTATGGTAGTTTAGGCCAGTTTCTAGGTTGTCGGAATGATTTCCAAGGAGAAATCAACTTTAGTTAGACTAAGAATATTTACTTCATATTAATGAGGTACGATTTATCAAGTTCAAAAGCCACTCAGGGTTTAATGAGATGAAATCATAGTCAGTTGAAAGATGAAGAATATTATGAGAGGATTGAAAATGATTTTTGAAATGGATGAAGTGTGACATTAAATTTAAAGACGACCGTGATGTAATCTGCAGGGTAATCGTTGCAAAGAAGTTCGTGGAAATGTTTGCTGTTGTTGTTGTGGTAGTAAAACGAATTCTTGCTGTAGATGTCTTACAAGAATGAACCAGAAGCTGGAGCTCAATCCAGTATCTTCCATGGAAATAACTAATAAGCCGTCTTTCGCATGGTCGCTAAGTGGTTTAATTACTCACATTTTTATTTTATTTATTTTTTTATTTATCAGTTTTAGTTTTCCCATTTTCCCATTCCGTTTTTCTTTATCTCGATATCAAATTATGCAACCATTCCTCGTGTATCTATCTGTGTGTGTGTGTGTTTCTCGTCGCGATTTACAAATTGCTTCTTCATTTATTTACTAGAGATCGATTATTTTTAATTCAAAATGCAATCGCGTAAAATATTAAAAGAAACGTTTGTAAAACCTTATTTTTAATCAAATCCGCCAGAATGCATTTCATTTCTTTTAAAGAGTTTTCGAAGCATTCGAATAGAAAGTCTGGCTTTAAAATCCTTAGCAAATCCTCACATATTAAAAGATTGGAAATTTTGGAAGTAATTTAAATCGAATAATTATATAAATAAAAAAACAACATTGACACCCCCACCCCGAAAAGTAAGGATTGCGCAAACCCCAAACGCACTTCTCCTGAACTGGTCTTGTTTGAGACTAATGGCAACACAAGGAAAAACGTGTTATTTCCAACACCTGGAATAGTTGCCCAACAAAGACCTGAGAGTCTGATTTACCTTACTATTTAATCCATAGGTACCACCAAAGCGCGCCACAGATTAAACCCCCTCTATATCTAACACGATGTAGCTTAAATATAAGCAAATATGAACTTCATGACGTTTGTATCATTTAAAAGAAGAAGACTAAAATGAATTAATCATAATTTTTACATTTTTATTTTTAACGCATGAAAATAATAAAAATGCGAGACATACCCGTGTTTAATAAATCTAGCAAAAATCAATTAATTACCAGATTTTCATGAAATTCTCTATGCTGTTCAGTTAATATATATATGTGTGTGTGTGTGTGTGTGTGTGTGTGTGTGTGTGTGTGTGTGTGTGTGTGTGTGTGTGTGAAAACAGGCTCCTTCAGCCTTTGGCAGACTATGGATACCCACGAAGGGATGCCTGCGCATAAAATTTTTGTAACAGGAGGTGCGCAATCTCCAACCATACCTATCCCTGAGTCGACATTGTTAAATACCAGTTGCAAGTGAAGTATATGTACAGGACGACTGGAAACAAATGCCGAGATAAGCGGAGAGCACATACAGCGCTTAAAATTCCCAAATGGTCACTCATCTGGTACGAATCAGGCTCAACGTTGCTTAACTTCGGTGATCTGACAACCGGTGTGTCAACGCGATTATACCGTAAATCATATTGTATTATATATTTATATTTAAATTGCAATGTTCGTAAAATATATGAGAGAAACTATTGGGGGGGGGGTACGTGTTAACCCCTTTATATTTTATTTTACGAAATCAGAACAAAAATTGGGCGAAATTCTAACATGTAATATGCTGAAGTGTTAAAAAATTGATATTGTTTATGTATAAACAATGTGTCCTGTTCATACTTAACTTGATCTCATAAGTAGATAATGAAAATGAATTCAATATTATTACGTTTTGATGATACAAAAATGACTATTACCATCTGTAAAATATCGAAATCAACACCAATTAAAAAATGTATGACTGTAAAAGTACCATTTATTTAACACTAGTTTTTAATGGCTTTTTAACCTCTAAATATGGAAACCCATAACGGATAAGTTATTTATATGATAGCTATAGCGTAAAACTTATTAATATGTTAGCTGTTTTAATTCACATATTTATTGTATAAAAAAGAAATATTAGCCCAGAACACAAATAAATACATAAATTACAATTATTATTTTTAATAAATACATAATTATTATTTTAATAAATATAATATTTATGTAAATATCAATTTAATAATTTTAATAAATATAATATTTATGTAAATATAAAAATCTCGACAATAAAAAATAGCGAAATGGCGTTACTTTCATTATTCTTTTAATCATCCGTCAAATTTACAAACAATTTATATTACACATAAAATGATGACGTCGCCGATGTTGCACAACAAAAATAAATGTCCCTATTAATGCATAGCTGAATGGAGTACGTATATATATATATATATATATATATATATATATATATATATATATATATATATATATATATATATATACTGTGTGTGTGTGTATGTGTTCATATGTTTGCCAAAAATCCCAATGAAAATGATACAGTAGCTCGACAAAACCCAAACCCGGAACCGCCAAACCCAACAACAGTAAAATTAGCTTTCAAAATCCTTTTTTAAAAAAGATAGGGATTTGCTAATTAATAACTTTTAAAATAGAGGCTTGTGCAGTTTACGATCCATGCTGAAATAATAACCTTATTTAGAAAACCGTTCTTAGTATCGGAATTAGAAAGGTTTTTATTAAGTAATCTGCACTTTCACCTAACAATTTAATAAACAAAAGGTACCGTAAAATATTAATTTGAAAAGTTTACCTAAAATATAGCAGGGTCTGTAAACTTCACAAGTACCACAAAAAAAAAATGTATAAACGTTAAACAGAAATGAAAGTAAAAATATCCCCGAGCGACACCGGGTTCTTATAACTATTTGTTTCGCATTAAATCATAAAAATGTTTTTGCTGTTTTGTTTATTGGTTTTTTTGTTTTTTTCTTTTCTTTACCAATTTTTTCCTGGTGTGGTGGGGAGGGTAGCGAGGATAACAAATCTTCTAAAACTAAAACCAAACAAAACGTATATCACTAAATGAAAAGATGCAACAACTATCATCTTCATCTTCGACGAGATGCTCTCACTCTTACTACCACTGCTACTCTCAAAATAGTGGCTTAAAGGGAGACGAAACGCAGACCATGTTCTGGTAGTAGCAGTCTCAACAGATATATTTGGTAAGAATCAAGATATTATTTTATTCTTTTATTGTGTACCGAACTCGGCGAAACAGTCCATGCAAAATACCACAGGTTTCTGTGCGTTTCTCGTGTTGCGTTTTGAGGACTAAAAGCGGGAAAACCAACAACAACAATGACGCGCACTTCTGTTTTGACCGTTCATTGCGTGTGCCGAGGCGCACACTTTGCATATGGTCGTTCCCACGTGAAAAGTCGAATGTCAAAGTGGTTGATATTTTAATGCCATATCTTCGTCCCTGTAGCTTATTTAAACCTGTTTATTTACGTGATGTATATTTCTCGGAACTAAACATTCACATAATAGTCCATAACATTATATATACATGTATATAATTCATTATATAAAAAATTATTTTATGAAATATGCTGAAAAGAAAAAATGCTGGCTCTCTCTCTCTCTCTCTCTCTCTCTCTCTCTCTCTATATATATATATATATATATATATATATATATGTGTGTGTGTGTGTAGATATATATATACTTATGGTAAATATACTTTTATACTACTACTAATCTCTACTTGAGCACTGTCGAATTAAATACTCCAAAAATATATCTAAGGAAATTATTTTTATCATGTGCACATGTACATGAAAAAGTAATATATATATATATATATATATATATATATATATATATATATATATATATATATATATATATATATATATATATATCCGGTAGTGGTTTTGTTGCTGTCAGGTGAAATATGGTTGTGTTCGGTGCTAGGAAGTGCACTCTGTAGTATATAGCTTATCGTATGAGGCGCTACTACCTTACAGGGCTGCTCAGGCATATTGTAAGCCAGATTGCACTTATCTTAGTGCGTTGGATTCTCAAAGCGTCCAAACTTTAATCTTCTGGTATCGAGGAAGTTATTCATTTATTTATTTTTGGTAGTTGGTTTGTTGACAGGAGGAAAAGCATTACCGAAAATACCTTAGACGTTATGGTTTAATCCGTCTCTTGCATTTCTTATTTTTCATCCTTGTTGAAAACATGG
>NC_136505.1:84112648-84122648 GCF_053919585.1 Euprymna scolopes | reverse complement strand
GGGGCACATCTACACTGGGGGAGAGGGATCTGATAATATTCAAACAATCTCCCTTTTTTCGTAATCTACCTCAGTTTTGGGGCATGCAATACATGAGTTGCTCCACAGGTATTACCGGCTAACGAAAGGATGACTTGATAGCACCAGGCCCTTTTTTACGGGGATGAAGTATGGCCCGGCTTAATCCAAGAAGAAGCTCCCTTCCATGAATTACCTCCTTCGCTGAGAGGGGTGGGTATTGTTTTATTACCGATTGTGTGAGGTGCTTCTACCTAGAAACGCCGGTTGGCGGTTCATGTCTACTTTGTATTAGACCGGAATGCCCCAGGTGGGGGGGGGGGGCTTTCCAGTATCTATTGACCTTGAGTTAAGTTTGCTACAGTGAAAAGCAAATCTATAAATCCGGATGAATGAACGGATCCCTTTATTTCGATCATAAGTATTAGCCATTTCGTTCCCAGGCATCGCCGATTACATGTGGTAGTCTTTGATGTTTTCACGAAAGTCAAGGGTAATGCAAAAACAAAAAATATTTTTTTAAAGATGATAAAAAATAATTAATAAATGACAACAATTTCATCTCCGTATAATTCTATAATTCTAATAACAAAAAAAAAACATTAAAAAAGAAATCAAATAAATTGATAAAATATATAAAAGTATACAAAATCGATCGCTTCTTCGCTTACGACCCAGAACTTTATTTCAATGACACATGAATTACAAGCATTTTGAACGCGATCCAATGTCATTGCGAGCGTCTGTGTTGGCATCGTCGGTTTGGGGACGAGGAGGGGGTCGTAGATGTGGCTGTTTATATGTAGGTAGTAGCCAAAAACAGAAACAAAGGAGTAGATGATTGCACAAATAAATCAATAAGCTTTTAAAACAGACAAAAAACGATGATTATTCACAGACGAAGAGATAAAAAAAAGAAAAAATATATATAATTAAACAATACTATGAAATAACTTTGAAACAAACATTGACTGATATTATGCTTCTAGATTGTCGGAGTTTTATTTCAACTCAATTATTTTCCTCATGCATCTTCTACTTTTCTATCTATCCATCTAACTAAAAACTATATATATATATATATATATATATATATATATATATATATATATATACATATATATATATATATATATATATATATATATATACATATATATATATATATATATACATGTATATATATACATGTATATATATACATGTATATATACATGTATATATATGTGTGTGTTTGCGTGCATACATATATATACATGTATACATATGTGTGTGTTTGCGCATATATATATACATATATATATATATATATATATATATATATATATATATATATATATAACATACATAAAATTGTATAATAATTTATGGGGTTGGGAGCTAAATATTTACGAAAGAAACACTATTTTGATTATATGTATAAATGTGTGTGTATATATATATATATATGTTTGTGTATATATGTGTGTGTATGTGTGTGTGAGTTAGGGTATATGTTTGTGTGTATATGTATGCGTGTATGTATATATATGTATATGTATGTAGATATAGTATGTATATGCATTGTATGTATATATAAATGTACATATATACATGTGTGTATACATATATGCATATATAAATATATTGTATATGTATATACATATATATATATATATGTCCGTATATGTATATTTATGTATGTATATGCATGTATATATTTATGTATATAGATATATATGTGTTTATATATATGTGTGTGTATATGTATATACGTATGAATATATGTATATATAAATATATGTGTATATGTATATATACACACACACACACATATATATATATATATATATGTCCGTGTACGTATATATATGTATGCATATGCATGTATATAGTTATGTATATATATGTGTATGTGTGCGTTTATATATATATATATATATATATATATATATATATATATATATATATATATATATATATATAGCTTAATGTGTAAGACGAAAAGAGAGTTCAATTTCACAAGAGGAGACTTATCCGGATAATGCCAAGCTCAACAATTATTATTGGAGCTTATACAATAGGACAAGAGTAGTAAATGAAGTCATAAAACTATATACTGTTAGACATAGAATGGATCATTTATTGAATAATGGAATACAAACAAAATATTTGGGATAGAAGCGACTCTTTATGCCAGGGCATTTCGAAGCCTAATGCTTCTCATCAAAAGAGTAAAGAAGGTGTTAGGTAGCATGGGGAATATGCGGCGTCTAGCGTAGGGTTCATTAGGGACACAAAAGATTAAGAGGAATTATAGAATGTTGGGGGAAGTTATATTGAATTCTACATAATTAAAGAGAAGCTTGTTATATATAGTATGATATATAATATTGTATATGGTCGTTAACATAGTGTTGAGATTAAGGGGTATATGTATTAGGGTTAAATTGGGGTTGTATTTTTGCTGCGTTTGTAATTTATTTTAACGGTTTGTGGGGTGTCTATTTTCTATTGAGTGGTATTTTTGACTGGGGCAACCTAAACGGCAAATGGCGGCTATAGAATCGCTTACAATTTGGGGATGGGTATTCAAGGTTATAAAATTGAAAGGTAATATGCGGCAATATTTTAAAGTTTCTTCTGTTATGATGTAGGTAGTATGATTATAAGGGGACAGCCGGAGATTAGGATGGCAATGATTATTAGTGCGTTTAACTTGATGCAAAAGGTTAAGGATACATATAGATGGCAACTTGGAAGAGTAAGGAGACAATTACTACTTATAATAGTAGTAAAAATATACCAATAATAGTAGGGCAATTATAATCGTGAGAAATATAATAATAATGAAAATTATAATAATAGTAGTAATAATAAAAATGAAGATAAAATAGAAGTAAAATTGAAGATAAAAATAAAAATAAAGATAAAGACAAAATTAAAGATAAACATTAAAAACGAACATTAAAAATAATATTACCAATAGCTGTGATAAAAGTAAAGTCAAGGTTAATGTTAATAACAGTGAAAATGAAGATAATGGTAGAGGTTATAGTAGCAACGACGGGGATAATAACGGGGATAATAATGATAACAGCAATTATAATGATGATTATAATAACAATAATAATAATAGCGGTAAAAACAAGACAGTCATAATAATAATTATATATATATATTGCATAATGATGTTAGCATACCGATTCTTATCAGATCACCGAAGTTAAGCAACGTTGAGCCTAGCTAGTACCAGATGGGTTACAATTTTGAGAATTTTTTGTGTTCTATGTGCTCTCCGCTTATCTCATGCTCAGGAACCCTTACAGTGGGTATCCATAATCTGTCAAAACTGAAAAAAGCTACTATATATATATATATATATATATATATATATATATATATATATATATATATATATATATATATATATATATATATGAGAGAGAGAGAGAGATTACGGGCTTGGCAAGGCCACAGTGAAGACAACCAAGCAAAAAAAGCCCTAAGCAAAATACATTCAGTAAAACTGAAGCTACCATGCCAGAACACTATATTTGAGCATATTTTATTGGTTTGAAAATATAGATTCTTTTTACCAATTGTCAAAAATTTGAACCCCAAGATAGTATTATAATCTTCAAAAACCTTTAATTTTAATGTAGATCCGTGTCATAGAACTAGAAATATGAGCATTTCAATATTCAATTTGGCTACGAGTATAGATATATCCATACACACACACACACACACACACACACACACACATATATATATATATATATATATATATATATATATATATATATATATATATATATAACTAGTGGTCTAGCAAGACCACAGGAGAGGCAACCGAAGCAGCAAAACTGACAAATGTAGAGGAGACAACCGAAGCAGCAAAACCCGGCAAATGTAGAGGAGATTTCCAAAGCAGCAAAACCGAAACTAATTGCCAGGACATTAGTGACCTGACGAAGCCACTGGAGAGAAAGCCGAAACAGCAAAACCGAAAATGTAGGAGAGACAAGCGAATCAGCAAAACCGACAAATGATTAGGAGATAACCGAAGAATCAGAACTGAAGCAGCAAAACTGAAGCTGCTTGCTAGGACACTGTACATAGAAGTGTAGGCACATTTAGTCATATTTTATTGGTTTGAAAATATAGGTTCATTTTTACCAAGTGTCAGAAAATTTTAACCATAGAATAGTATTGTAATCTTCAAAAAGCCTGCAAATTTTCGTGTAGTTTTGTCCCATAGAACCAAAGATATGAGCATTTCAATAATCAATTTAGCTACGCGTATAGATATATTCATATATAGGAATACATTCTTTTTTGCAATTTTGTAAGTTCAAAATCCCGACGCGTATTGATCAGAATTTAATAAATGAAGGCTCGTTGGAAAGTTAATGATTTGAATTGTGTAGTGGGCTATGTGACTTTTGCCCTTAAGGTGGCACATCATTGCCATATTAATATAACGTAAAATGTATACCCACCTTATGGCAACCTTTTTTTTGGGGGGGGGGGTCTGTTGCTTTTTTTAGGGGTGGTGTTTATTGTGGCCTGGTAGACCAACACGAAACCCACTTTAAAAAACTTGTTTTCTATAGGTTTTTTAGTCTGCTCAAATGAATAACGCATTTAAAAAAATTTTTGCAAATAATTTTTTTCCGGCTATTAAAACAAAAATATGCGCGCCTAAACGTACAACAATGGCCACCACTTATAAAAAATTACATTGTTTAATACCCAGTAAAACACTTACAGAAAATTAAAATGTGATATTCGTTTTCAGAACACCCGAAACTTAAAGAAAACAAGATTTTTAAGGTAGGTTTTGTTTTGGTCTACCAGGCCATAATTACCAAATAAACACCACCTCTAAAATAAATAACAAACACCCCCCCCTCAAGAAGATGGCTATAAAGTGGGGGTTCATTTACGTTTAATCAATTTAGAAAAGTGATCTCTTATTTTTTGTAACTATAATTCCTTCATATTTTGGAAACTACTGATTCTCTGGAGTTTTAATTGTTATTTTCGTTTTCAGCACCATCGAAAGCCTATAATAGTGGTAATTTTAAAGGAGTGTTTGTTGGTGGAAAGATACTGCACCTTTACCAATAATTCAATCAGTCATTTGTTTTCCTAGTTTTGAATATGAATTGCAAAATATCTGATATTTCCCCCAAATCTTCTGCCCTTGATGGAGGGGAGATTAAAACTTGTTGCTATGGTTTCAAATGTTCTGAAATAACAGCAAGGGGAGACTTGATTCCAAATATTTCTCATATGTTATATCTCCCCTCTTAGGTTTTTATACATAAAGTAAATTTCACAGTATATAAGGATTTTTTTGATACTGGAGATATTCATTATTGTACTTATTTCAAAAATATTTGGAAATTTAGAATCAAGTCTCTCCTTCCTGTTATTTCAGATCATTTGAAAACATAGTAGCAAGTTTTAGCTATGTACTATTCATACCTTTATGTGCATATGTATAGTTTGACTCGTGTCTAGGTGTCCTACATCTAAAATTTCAAGTCTTTAGGCTAAAAATTGGCGGAGGAGTTTGGTAGAGTCTGCAAAGGTCAACTCTTTCAATTTTTACCTCTTGGCAGCCAAATTTTCGCCCAAAAACTGATTTAAAAGCGTATTGCATGTCTAAACACCCTGTATGTAAAATGCCGAATGTTTAGACCTAAAATTAACTGAATAGTTTGCTAGAAACCGCAAAGGTCAATTTTTTTAAACTTTGACGCCTTGGTAGCCAAACTTTCGGCCAAAAACCGATTAAAAAGCTAGCCCTATGTCTGAATACATTTTATGTAAAATTTCAAATGTTCAGACCAAAAATTGGCTGAGTAATTTGATAGAGACCGCAGAGGTCAATTTTTTAAACTTTAACCCCAACTTTGACGCCATTAACATTTATAGCTTTGGGTTTAAATCAAATTAAAAAGTTTGATCCATATCTAAATAACTTACATCTAAAATTTCAATTGTTTAGATTCAAAATTCAATTGTTTAGACTCAAAAAAGGAGTTTGTAGAGTTTTCAATAGTTAAATTGATGAACTTTGAGCCCTTGTCAGCCAAATTTCTGTCTGAAAGCCAATTAAAAAGATTTCCCCAAATCTCAATACTCTGTTATGTCAAATCTGGAGTCTGTAGACTTAAAATTGACAGAGTAGTTTGGTAGTGAAATGTACACACACAGCCACACACACAATTTCACTTTTTGCATCATATATATATATATTTTGCAGCATATATATATATATATATATATATATATATATATATATATATATATATATGTGTGAGAGAGAGAGGGGGGATTCTTTCGAAATTCATTTCAATTCATGTTACAATTTTCTTTTACATTAGAAATAAACACGCAAACATACACACTTATTTTTTTATATATACAAGGGGTATTCCAAAAGTAATATCTTTTATTTTTACTCCGTCCAAATGGATCAGAAGGGATTGCAAATTGCACTGCAATGATGACCTGAAAGTTTTTTTGTCTTTGTTGCTGATATTGACAGTGTGAGACTCTAAAAAAGCAACCACTGTCAGGAACGTGCGTCAGAAGCAGAGATGCGTCATTGAATTCCTCCGCGTGGAAAAAATTGAACCGATCAACATTAGCCCGTGCCTGCTGAATGTTTGCAAAACCGATGCAGTTGATATCAGCACATTTAGGAGATGGATCCGTCGATTTCAGAGTGATGACAAAGTGACAAAGCACGCTTTGGGCGTCCATGCACAGAGACCACTCCATCGCTAGCCAAAGTGCATAAATTTAAGGGCACAAAAGATCGCTGGTTTTAATGGTACAACTTCCGTCTTCGTAGCTCTTCATTTTTTTGTTTACTTACAAAAAGGATACATTACTTTTGGAATGGCCTTTGAATATATAGAAGATTAACATGATAGGGGTAAATATTAAATTTTTATCGCATTTTATTATTTTTATGAATTAATAGAACCAAACGAAATAGATGCTTTTAAGATGAATTAAATATTTAGTCAATTTTATAATTTGTGATTTGTATTTTATTTACTGGCTTTCACATGAGGATAATTCGTGCTACCAGATCAGGCTGCCTGAAGATATCGGCTTCCTAACCTAAAATGCACCAAACATTACTATTATGATTTTCCTTTTTCTTTGCAAAATTCAGTCATGCTCTACAAAGCTAAAAACAAAATAATTTTCCTCGACAGAAAAAAAAAAACAAACGCCATAAATATGAAGGTATAAAAAAACTTGATACATAAAAGCTTTTATAAAATAGACCAGCATTAAATAACTGGAAAAGGGTCGATATACCATCAAACAAAACAACCAAACGGTCAAACCAGATGAGGATAAAGTTAGAAACAATGTAGTTTATCTTTTGATGTGGAGAACCTATTTCTTCCAAAACGAGGCTCACGCACTTCCCTTCAAATCTTCGTTTCGACAAAAAGGGCGTTTTGACAGCTTATAAACAATTTATGCGGACCCTTACTTTTTGACTAACACCAAAGTTTTGTATCGTGCTGATACTATACTTCATCTTTTCTATCCTCAGTCTGTGAAATTCCTTCTAACCGGGGGCAATATGTATTTTTATCCTCATTCAGAGTGATCACTTTGTGGGACTTAGTCTTCTTTACATTAAAAACATTGTGTCTAACTCTACCATCGTGGGAGACAATAAATAGATACAGTGCATGTGTAAATTATCGCAGTAAAAAGACAATAGAAGACATGGATGGTTAAAAAAAAATAATAGTCAACGCTCTGATTTATTGTGTTTTAATCAAATTTTTCCCCTATTCAAGTGAGTTGCAAATCCTTAGTAAAAACTGGCAGGAGAATTCGATGTTGTCAGAAGACATGGGTAATATAATGACTAGAAAATAACTCTCTAAATGCTAGTAATTTATTGGTGAACTGTAATTCTTACTAGAAATGTATACAGTAGAGACCCCTAGGTGTAAGAAAGTCTTTTATTCCAATAGTTTCTTCCTCAGAACTGCTAGACTTTGGAATTCCTTTCCGGATACCTGCTTTCCCAACTGTACTGACATACAGAAGTTCAAGTGTAATGTGAACAGACATCTTGCTGCTCACCTCCCTACATAGTATCCTTTCAACTTCTGTCCTAGATAGTATCCCCCTATATCAAATTGGCACTGTCTTGTTTAGGGTGAAAATGGAATTTTTAAAAAGTGTGGATTTATTTATTTTTAGAATCTATATGGTCGCCACCATTCAACATTAGCTTTTCAAGGCACATGGGAACCCCACCAATTGATTTCACAAAGAATATTTTTTCTTTTTTCTTTCTTTTTTTTTTTTTTTTACTAATGAGTCAACATTAATCAAGGCTAAAACATTAATATTGGAGTTAGTAAGATAAATAAATTGACAAATGAATGATGGGGGAATTTCGAATTTTATTTATCACCAATTCAAAACAACAGCTGACGACTCAGAAAACAGTATTTTTTCTCATCGTCAAAAATATCGCTGATGTTATGTGAGAATTAAACCAAAAAATAATCGGGCAGCTTCAAAACTCTTGCTCCCGCTATTCATTTCTTGTGAGAGTTATAGTTTAGTAATAAATTTCATATATAGGGAATTACTTTCCAATTTCACAAGTAACATCGTTCTTCTAAAATTTCCCCCTCACTCAATATAAACTTAGTCACTTTTGAGCCACCTTTTTTCTGACCGCCTGCTACTTTTTGTCATATTACCCCCTCTCTCTTTCAAACTCGTTCAAAATAATGAAAAAAGAAAATAAACGAAAGAACGAAGAAAAAAGATAACGGAGTGATCTAGTTTCAGTGTTGTTTTTTTGCAACAACTACGAATAAGAATGAAAACTGGCATTTTTTTTTATTTGTTCTTGCATTAATTTTCTCCCCTGTGAGTTCCAAGTGAATGAATATTACATTATTTTAGACCATAATCCGGTTGCATTAATGTGACGTAAGGTTTGTAAGCGTATCTTGCGTAGTTTATAACTTTTGTGGACCACATACAGAGTCGAACTTTTTATAATATAATAGATATCATCGTCATCATCATCATCATCGTCGTCACCATCGTCACCATCATCATCATCATCATCATCATCACATGGCTACCTATGTGCAACATCATCCCGAACTATGATGAACTTGTTGCACTTGTTCCCCCTCAACATACGTGTCCCTAACAAACCCACTTAGCAACAAAATCACACCCCTCTACTGTTGAGGTCCTTAAATGCCAGAAAGCTTTTTGCTCTAATAATTTCTTCCCTAGAACAGCTAGACTTTGGAATTCTCTTCCTGCTTCCTGCTTCCCTGACTGTACTGATGTGCAGATATTTAAATGTAGCGTAAACTAACAGCTTCTTAATCTTTCATAGACATCATACCAAATAGGGGGATCTTACGTCCAAGTGGCGATGTGCCTGTTAGAGGTGAAAGTGAGTAAAACATTAAAAATACAAAACATCATTAGGTATTCAAATTTGACAGCCTAATTATAATTCTCTTAAAGGGTTCGCCTGAAAATAAAGGGGCTATAAACAATATTATGATAAATATTATTCCATTGTTATCTATATGAACATTCGTTTCAGTATTTTCTGGGAATCGTCAGTGTAGAGGATGATTGCTATGCGATGTCATATTTTTATATAATTCTCTGCTTTTTAAGTTTTCTCTTTTTCCTACATTATAGTGGCGTGCATTGTTTTCTTTCTAATTTAAGAATTTCTTAAAAAAAAAAGAAATCTATGCACGAGAAGATTGGGTATTGACATAATAATAACCGATTGTTTCTGCACAATGAAACTGATCTGTAAAAAATATACCTACATTTTAACATAATGGAGGAGGTATTCTGTATGAAAAATAAATACCTGCATCTTGGAATGTAATTATACTGTTATTCTTATATATATGCTCTGTGGTTATATTTAACATAAGTACGG
>NC_136505.1:84097648-84107648 GCF_053919585.1 Euprymna scolopes | reverse complement strand
GTAATATCGTTCAACCTTGCCAGCTGCGTACATGATAGTTTCACCTCCCCCCTCCTTTTTCCTCTTTCTCGCAGAAGAGATTTTGTGAATCTATTTCTGCTCTATCCTGATTTTCATGTTCGACTGAGCTTCTTTTTTTTTTACATAGGCGTCACCACTTATCAAGGCCGATAGGCCACTCAAGGATAAGGGTTAGCTTCTATCTATGGTATCATTTGTAGAACGCTCGCAGCAGACACTCGTCTAGCCACAACAATAGCCAACATTTTCACTATTTTTTAAATGTGCCTAATCGAAAATTCCATGAGCAAAGTTTTTTTCCCTAGAACTATGAATGTCAATACCGCGGGGGTGTTTACTTGCTGACTATAACATGGGCGTTTTAAAGTCTAATATAGAGAAGTTCTAATTGAGTTATCCTATTAAATAATTACACACTACCTAATGTTCACCGTTACTGATAATCTCGGTTTTGGTTTCACCGGCTACCTGACACTCAGTAACCCTTATCCTCGATTGGCATTGGGCCTTGATAAATCGTAACCAACTCATAGTAAAATACTCGATCAATTTCGTACACTTCATTTACCCTTTATCTTTCATACTACATCTAACCTCATGAAGAATTTTCCCTTAATTTCCCATTATTCTCTCAACCATTCTCGTTATTTTTCTGCTAATATGCTCACCTCCTACTCCCGTCCAATAACGCTTTCTTTGACTCCACAACTTCGGCCCTTGTCTCCTGTCACTTTGCACTTCAGCTTGTTGCATATTTGTCTACCTCCCAGTGTCATACGATGGCACTATCTACACTTTAACCATTTCAACTGTAAATACTTTGTTTGTACAGTCTTTTTTCTGCTGATGAAACTTGATAAATGCTTAAGACGGAATATCGATCCCTATACGCGTGTTTATCTATTGACTTTATTTTGTTTAACCACCGTGTAATCCCTTTTTCCCCTTTGTTCACACATAAACATTCCTGACTAGATTGAATGCATTAGTTTCTGCTAATGTTGTGATGCTTGCACGTGCTATTACATGTGTTGTGATAAGTGCAACTGTTTTAGGTATACATAATTTTACAGGATTAACTTGAGTCATAATTTAAATGTGCAAATATTTATCACTGGTAATTTATATACATATATACATATAACCTATTTGATTATAATGTATAATCTATTTAATTAGATATATAATGTATTTAATTATACATTTAACATTTAATTATATATTTGCGTAACCCATTTATATATATATATATATATATATATATATATATATATAATGAGTAAGACTTCCGCCTGCTTAAATACTTAATTGCCTAGCCACACTGAAGAGACTTGATGCAACAAAACAATCTACCTGTAGATACATTTATTATTATTATTATTATTATTATTATTATTATTATTATTATTATTATTATTATTTTATAAACTTTAAAAACATTTCTTCTCATGTGCAAATACGAACGAAAATCTTTCCTATTTATTGATAGAAAAATCTACATTTACATTTTGATAATTTCGATAGAAATTTATTATTTCTTGAATGAGATCGTAAAGATATGAAAAGAAAGAAGAAATCAATTTGCTTTAAATTTGAAATTTGAAAATAAATTTTTAAAAAATAAATCGATTACTGTAAAGGAAAAAGTATTTGAACACAAATGCTAAAACTATTGCAAAACAAAATTATCGGTCATATTCAAATGAAAGCAAGCATAGAAGTTAAAAGGTTACAAATAACAAATAATAGTTTATTGATAAAACAAAATTTCAATCAATGTGTAAATTAGTTAATCTTGCAACTGATATCTCATATATATAAGAAGTAAATAAAACATATAGTGTGTTTAGTGTGTAAAGTTGAATTAACTTGAAAAAGGTGTTTTTTTTTGTTTTGTTTTGTTTTTTAGAAATAAGCCAAACTTTCGTATTTATTCATATAGATAAGATTATTATGGAAAACTTAAGTGAATGAGCATTTGTCTTCGTAATGTTTTTTCCCTTTATATTTTCATGGCACAAAATGAATATTGCTTAGTTTTGGGATTGAATTATTTTTGGAAAATCACTTTTACTTGTTCTAACTAACCCCTTTTTTCTTTTCTTATCTATCTATCTATCTATCTCTTTATATATATATATATATATATATATATATATATATATATATATGCTGATGCATATAGTAAGTGTTATTCCGTTGTACCATTAGCACACACACACACACACACACACACACACACACACACATATATATATACATATGTATATATATATATATATAGTGACTGTTCTGATATTTCACTCGATTAGTGAAGAGAAATCTTTCTAAACTAAGACAATTTTTTTTTGTCCAATTTCAACATGCACCTTTTGTATATAACTGGATTCCCCATATTAAAACCTGGCCGTGTATGAAATTTTGCTTTCGTGAGACACCAAGAAAATAGAAGACCTAAATGTGTGCATTTAGCTTACTTACCATAAGTATGTTTATATAGCTATATTTTTGTCTAATTTTGGAGTTGTAGCAGGAAATCCGTACAAACAAACAAACGAATGGCCTTTATATATAGAAGCTGGACCTTGCTTAATATACTGTTGACTAAGAAGAGAACTTGAATGCCTACTAGACTGTCTAACGTCTCTCTTTCAAGGAGTTTGTTAGAGCAACGTGACCTGAGGATATTTTTCCCTACAATTAAACGATGACCAAATATTCAAAATAAACATAGTATTCTTTTGGAAAGTAGATTAATTTGTTCTCGATCACCTGAGGCGCCTCCACTAAAGAATGCCAGCAGGTCCAACGAGGGAACTTTTACAACTTTCACGTTTTCTGCTACTTCTAACCAGATTTTTGGGACTCCTTAGCCAGATCAAAGTATTTTATCTGTTCTGATCGTTCTAAGTAACAATCCCTTGTATTATCTCCTTCTTTTAGAAAAGGAGATTGGTTTATTCTCGATTGCACGAGGCACACAAATGCGGGCCCGATCCAAGCAGCTTTTTCAACCACCCAAAAATGTCCTGCTTATTTATTTTTTTATTGTAGAGGGCCCCCACTATGAACTAACCTTGTGCCTTACTCTGCGTCGGTGAAAAACTGGTGAATAGAAAAAAGCACAAAATATATATATATATATATATATATATATATTATCATTTTAAAACATCACGCATAACCAGTTTCCTGCTAATATTTAATAGTGTCCTGCTGCTGCCCGGTGTTAAATTCTTAATTATGCCCGAAAGACCCAAGTACAATCCTAGTAAGGAGAAATATTATCAGAAAGCATAGTTTTTGCTGCTGCTGCTGCTGCTTTAATTGAAACTTCGGTAAAATAGGAAATATTCTCTTCATCACGGCCGCTGTACCTAAAATTAAAAATAATGTAACTGTGTTAATCCAAAAAATCCCCAATCATTTTTAGATCAGATTTTATTTATTAAATCTATTTTTATTTATTTATTTATTATTTTTCCAAGTGATTTGTTTTCAATTTTTTTATTAATGATTACAAATAATAAAATCAAAGTTTATTTCATAATTGGAATTTATTTTTATTTTGAATATATTTTTATCAAAAATCAAATATTTTATTATAATTTTTTTTATTAATTTAAACATTTTTAATAGTTTAATTATTAATTATTAACGAAATATAGATATATTAGAAAATTATTAACAAATCATGAATTCAAATTGTTTTCACTAACTGCTATACCGAAGTGTATGGAAGGGTGCTACTAAATTACTCCACTTGCCCTTTATCCTCTTATAATTCTGGGTGTTTAGTAAGGGGGAGTTAAGTACTATTTTAAGTTTTTTGGTATAACTAAGTATTGAACTCTAATCTCCCGGCCCATTATCAGACACTGTTACTAAATGGGCCGGTATTATTTTCAAATTTCAAAGAGTCAAAAATTATTGTTTCTTTCTTTTTAATTAAAATATTTCACTAGCTTCGTAAAAAAACTCAAATGCATTCTGATAGATTCGATTTTGCAATTTTTATTTAGTTGTATTTTTAAAATATTGATTTCACGCTATTACATTTTTATGTAAATGAATATTAGATTAATAGTAAATACGTTTAGTTCAGTTTTAACTCGTAACCACCATACTAGAGTACACACACACACACACACACACACACACTTATGAATGCATAAGTTCAGTCATCAGAACAAAGCAATTTGCAATCCCGTCTGGCTAATTAGGGCGTAATAAAAAATAGTAAATATTACTTTTGGAACATCTTTCGTACTAAAGAATAATAGACTCTTAAGCCTTAGTTGTTCAACTTATCTAAAAACCTCTCCCTTTTTCTATCTATATTTATCTCTATCTGTATCTGCCTATCTATATCTATCTATCCATCTCTGTCTATATCTATATCTCTCTCTATCTCTCTATATATGCATATCTATCTCCATCTCTCTCTCTATATGTGTGTGTGTGTGTGTGTGTGTGTGTGTGTGTGTGTGTGTGTGTGTGTGTGTGTGTGTGTGTGTGTGTGTGTGTGTGCTAATGCAGGCGTTTTTTTGCTATCGATTTTGATTTTTGATTCTCACAGTAATCAAATAATGCCAGTTCAGAAATTAATGGTTCGTTTCGGATTATAAAACCTTGATTCATCATAGTCTTCCCTTTGCTCTTAGTGGAGGAGATTCAAGCAGACGTTTTACTTATTACGTTATTGAGAACAAGGCCGTTAGCCATTAGTCACGTGCTCTCGTGTAATGAATGAATGCGTGAATGTAGGATTGACATGAAATTCTTAAAGATAAACTAAAATGACCGAAAAATGGGCTGAAATGATTTAAATAAATAAAAAGTAAATGACTTAGAATGACTTTAATGAACTTAAGGATGAATTGAATGACCTTAAGAATGACTTGAATGCTTAAAAAATAACTGGAATCCTTCAAAAATAACTTGAATGATCTGGAGAATGACTTCAATGGCTTTGAGACTAACTGGTTGTAAAGTGGGTGGTCATTTTACATTAAATTAATACAGAAAAGTGATCCCCCACTTTATATAACAAAGTTACAAACATAAGTACAGCATGTAGTAAGACCAGATACTACACTTTGATCTTGGCCAAAAGCCCAAGAAAAGCTTAAAAAGCTAAGAACAACATCTATTAACAACAGACCTTTGATCTTAATCAAAAGGCCAAGCACAACAGCGTTACGGACAGACCGACCGACCGACGGACTCACGGAGTGACTTATAGAGTCGCTTGCATGCGACTTAAAACTACAAATTCAAATGCTATATTAAATATTGTCTGCAATTAAAAGACCTCTATTCTTTGACGAAGAGCTATGCATTGTTGTTAAGGATGCTCGGCGAACTTAGTTCGGTGTTTATTATTCATAGATGTTCGCTATATTTTGATGAGTTTGGCAGGGGTTCACTTCAGTAAAAGTCAGTGAAACGTCGTTGCTTTTGCCTTTCAGAACAGTTAGACCCAAGCGCTAAGTTATGCTACTGACACCTTAACTATTTAATAAACTGAAAAATAAACCTACAAGTAAGATTATTTATGATGCCATGCATTAAGTATACTTTTCTTTTCTTTTTTTTTTGCACAAGTATGTATGACATCACAGTGTGAATATATCCACAACGCGACATCTGTTACCGCGCACCAGCTGGTCGTTGCATAAATTTCTCCGTATTAACTATTTTCTCTATTGTAAAGTGGGCACCAATTGCCTCGTCTACTTCAAGTGTCACCTACATTAATAAACATACGAGAAAACTTAACGTATGTGTTTCTCGCGTCAACGTAACTTTGATAATAAAAAAAACTAAGTGGCTAACTAAAATCAAGGGCGTCCCAAACGCTTTTTTTCATTGGCTGTTACACCGAGGTGTAGGAAAGAGAACCACTTCATCTCCAGGATTACACCACTTGACCTTAATCGTCCCTTTATAATGTTATGTGTTTAATAAAAGGGGGAACCAAATACCATATTTTTAGTCTTTGGTATGACGGAACCGACGATTGAACCATAACCTCTCGGCCTATTAGTGAATACTATTACCATTATGACAAATGATCAAAATCACACATTTAATTATTACTATTTAATATAGTTATAGTAGTTCTTGATGAGCCGTTCCATATAAGTTAACAAATTTACGAATTTACATAACTAACGATTACTTTATTGTCCAACTGTTTACTGTACACTCTTTAAACCCTTATCCTCGAGTGGCCTCTTGGCCTTGATAAGCGGTGATGCTGTTGTAAAAAAAAACTATGACGAATATATATTTACACTGCATTAGTGTAAGATATTTAAAACAAATATTTTTTTATTTAAATATTATTTCAAAATAAATAAATTACGAGATCAAATCTACAATGATGCATTTCGATTTTTTTTGTATAAGTGCGTCAGTCATTTTAATCGTTTGTTAATATTTAAAAAGAATAAAAAGAAAAAAGAGATATTAATACGTGATCCTTCCTAGTGTCTTTATTTTGCTATCTAACTGACACAGTGTGTTCGTATATACGCAAACACGTATGTAAATTAGGTCATAAAATAAGTTTTTGTATTTCTATATTATCCATAACAATGACAAAGAGACTTATTTTTGGTTAGTTAGGAGAATGTCTGAAAAATATCACAGTTTCTAAAATTTTCAAATGAACTGAAATTGAAATAAATTGTCGTAGTGGTTGTGATCCAACCAGCGTTGCTTTTCCTTGTTTTACTTCTAAGGCTACGGATAAGTTAGAGTACTCTATATAGATACTCTAACTTATCCGTAGAGTTGTAGATTATTTGTACTACGAGAGATCTTAACCCACATATAGGGTGCACGTGCCCACAACAACTTCAAACGACCATATCTTTCTGTCTCTCTCTTTCTCTCTCTCTCTCTCTCTCTCTCTCATATATATATATATATATATATATATATATATATATATGGTTTGAATTGATTTTCTAAAATATGACTGAATATTGATCAATAAAAATTCACGCAATTGCTCTAATATATTGAGTATTTTATTATCGTGATAGGTTGCAATCTAAAATTCAGATTTATCTTAATCTTTATTTTATAATCTATATACCTATCAAGGTGAGTTATTTTCTCGCTCTGACATTGATATTAACAGCTGATTTTTTTCTCATTAAAACTTCTTAATATACTCAGTGATGGATATGGGGGAAACCTCATGAACGTTAACTAATTTGCATATTCCTTTGAAAATCGTACAGTCATTAATTAATCATTCATTTTTTATAGTTTCTTATTGGATGCTTCGTTTCATTTTACTATTACGCTTAATTCTATTTATACATATGTTCTATGTTTGTGCATAATTACGTAGCATTTAGGATGAAAACATTCAAATATATATATATATAGGCTTGTGCGTGTGTGTGTTTCTGTGTATGTGTGTGTGTATGTATGTTTTGGCAGCGAGTCGTTATCAAAGCATATTTAATCAAATACGACAGAGTTTTCTTCTTTATTTTTCTGTTGATTTTTTCGATCTGCCGATCATTTTTTTCTCGTTTCAGTAGGTAAGTTGTGTATTAGGTTGCCTAGTGATTTTTTGTCAGACATTTTCTCGTGCGCTTTCGATCCTTAATCTTCGTTAGGGGTAATTTTATTCTGTTAAAGAGGCTTATTTTTCTGTTGCCTTTTTATATGTAATTAATCAAACGTAATGTATGTAATTTAATCAAACGTTACTCGATGTGTGTGTGTGTGTGTGTGTGTGTGTGTGTGTGTAAGTGATCTCATCTGTGTTCATAACGATCCGTACCAATCTTCTCTCTCAATTTTTTGTTCTACAGATTTTAACCTTGATATATAAGGGATTTGAACCTGTAAAACAAATTCGATTTGGTTTCTAGATAGTAAAAATAGCCACTAAGCGATGAAAATTGAAAATAAGTGACTTTAACAGGAGTAATTATACTAAACTATTGCTTCTCCGCGTGTGAAAATGTACATTTATACATTCGAGGCGCTTAATTTTGAACGTTGATAGTTCAAACGGTAACGATTAAGGCTTCGGCCTTAAATGTTTTGGTCTCGATTCTAGCTTAAGTCATTTTTTAAAACTTTTGAAATGATTACTTTGTATACATTAGGTACAATATAATATTCAATAGAGTATTGACTCTATAATAATAAATACGAAATCTCCATCAATTGAAATATCTTTCAGCTTATTTTACTACCGGGCAACACCGTTATATGTGTGTGTGTGTGTGTGTGTGTGTAATTTCAAACTTTTATTTACTTTTTTATTATCGAAATTTAAAACAATTTAGTGTAACTTGTCCATTGTTTCGGTAACAAACAACCAAACTTGGAAAAAAACTTGCAATTATCGAGATAGTCGTAAGGTGTTTTGGCTCCGAAATCATGCCAAGAAGGTTTTGTTGAAAGCAATGCTGCTCTATAAGAAATAGCTATTCTATAAACATCTTACGTATACACTACGAAACTATGGTTGGTGGAGTGTCATAAATGATTTTTTTTTGTTGTTGTTAATGTCGGTCCAATAAGTTCCATGGTAGGTCCACCTTGTATGCATGTGTTTATATTACTTATTCAAGTACTAATAAACGTGTATGAGATTTGAACATTGCTTCTATTGAACATTCATCGGATGTATTTTAAGACACGGTAAACAAAGCAAATGGTTGTCCTCGCTGTAAATTATTATTTTTTATTTTATTTATTTATTTTTTTTATATATTTATTTATTTGTTTTTTATTTATTTATTTTTTTTTTAGTCCATGTGTATAATCACTCGTTTCTTTCTATAGTCGGCCGCCATTGGAGATGAATAGTCAATCTAAATTCGGATACACAAACGCCATCTTTATTACTGCGCAGTGAGAATAATATCTTTTATCGTATTTCAGTTTTGATTTGACTTTAAAACCCCTTTGTCTTCTCTTCGAATATTTCAAGTTTTATCAAGAGTTTCAAAAACTCGATATAAAATTCGAAGAATGAAATATAAAATCCAGTTTTGCGAGCTTTCCTTTTATTTATTTTCTTTCTTTATTTACCTTTCTTTTTCATTTTTTCCTTCGTTTTCTTTTATTTTCTTTCCGTTTCCTATTCTTCACTTTCGTTTCCTCCTTTTCATTTTTAGTTCTCTACATTATCTCTCTTTCTTTGCTTTTCCCTTCCTGCCCTATCTTTTTTTTCTCTTTCTATTTTTAGTTTCTTTCTTTTTTGGTCTCCTTTTATACACATCTTCTTTTTCTTTCTTTTTATTTTTCCTTTTTTTCTTTCTGATGTTTTTTGTATTTTGATGTTTTATCTCGTATTTTCTTTCTTTCTTTCTTTCCCATCTCTCTCTCTCTCTCTCTCTCTTCCGCTTTACTTTTTCTTTCTTGACAGACACACACATATATATACATATATCTATCTATCTATCTATCTCTCTCTCTCTCTCTCTCTCTCTCTATATATATATATATATATATATATATATATAGAGAGAGAGAGAGAGAGAGAGAGAGAGAGAGAGAGAGAGAGAGAAAAGTGAAAGTGTCTCTCTGTGTGTCTGTGTATTTGTGTGTCTGTGTGTCTCTGTGCATTTCTCTGCGCATTAACTCTGTCAATTTTTAGTCTACAGACTCGAAATTTGATATACAGATTTGGGAAAATCTGTGTGATCGGTTTTGGTCCAGAAATTTTGCGATTAAGGGGTCAAAGTTCAACGATTTGACCTTTGAGAACTCTACCAAACTCATCCAACAATTTTGGGTCTACACACTTGAAATTTTAGATATAGGTTCCTTGGACATGGATATAAATTAATAACTTGATTTGAGCCCAAAACAATAAATTTAAAGGGGTCATAATAGGGGTCAAAATTTTTAAAAAAATTGACCTCTGCGGTCTCTTCTAAATTACTCATATAATTCCTGGTCTAAATATTTGAAATTTTACATAAAGGGTATT